>NW_004949115.1:5353006-5359534 GCF_000317375.1 Microtus ochrogaster
GTGGTCCTTGGACTTCCCACAGGGCAGGGAACCCTGATTGCTCTTTGGGCTGATGAGGGAGGGGGACTTAATTGGGGGAGGGGGAGGGAGATGGGAGGCGGTGGTGGGGAAGAGACACAAATCTTTAATAAATAAATAAACGGAAAAAAATTTAAAACTTTAAGACTAAGAAAATAAAGGAAACAGTAAGAAAAAATAGGAAAAGCACGTTATCAATAGAATTTATAGAGATGCATCCACATAAAATAATTTCTGGATTCAGTACACTATCTCAGGCAGTTAAAGGTGATTAACAACTCCAATGATGGTATAAGCACTGGCAAAATTCTTATACATAAAATATAAACCTTAGAAAATATTGCCCAAAGACTCACAGTGAAGTAGAACAGCTTTCCCAGAGATTGAAGCTTAGCTCTGAGTCATTTCAGTAATCCAGACTACCTCACTCTTAACACTAATATGATCTCAGACTGATGATTTTCTCAGAAGTTTGGCAGAAACACAAAGAGAGAGAGCGAGAGAGAGAGAGAGAGAGAGAGAGAGAGAGAGAGAGAGAGAGAGGGGTTATCTAAAGTATCAAGGAATTTTTAAACAAATGTTTTAACACAGATACTGGAACAAATAAGATAGTAGCCAAACCAAGCAACTGAGCAGGAAAAAGACAGTAAGAGAGCCAGGAAACAGAATCACTGAGCTTCAAATATTAAATTATTTTCAGACATATATTTTAAAAATGATCATATTTGCTAAATTCAAAGAAATATTTCAACAGAAAGGAGAACACAGTAAAATAAAATAGAGGTTCTAGGTATAATTAAAGTAGTAATTGAAAATAAAATTACAGCTTGAGAATATATGCAATAGAAGAAAAATTTAGGACTGAATATAGTTCTGACAATATGTAAAAGGAAGCAAGTAAGGAAAAGTGTGGAATAATAGGAAGAAGAATAATTCTGTTTCTGAAATACACCAAAACTGAAAAAAAATGCACATTGACAGAGCTTTGTTATATTACCACTACGTTTTCAATGTTCATGCAACTGAAAATCCACATATTCACATATGATCGCTGATGTGTTATTATGGAGAGGTTAAGGCCTTTAGGAAGCACCTGCATTAGTCTATTTTCTGATATTATGATACACCTGAAAGTGAGTCATTTGCAAAGAACAGAAATTGCTTCTCATAGTTCTGAAGCCTGCAATGGCCTACATCATCTCCTCAGCATCTTCTGTCTAGTGAGGTCCGTTCTTTGTGCATTGTATGAGAGAGGGTACTATTTAAACTGTATGTTACATTTCACACATAATTGCTTTGCAAATGAAGCATGATTTCACTGGGTTCCTACCCTAGGAAAAGGGCTATTGTGGACAGAAGAGCACTGGAAAGCCTGTGCAATTTCCCTGGCTATGAAAACAACAAACCAAAAACAATGCAATAGGCCCCTGACAAGCACAGAAGAATGATACCATTAAAGATGTGGAAGGATTTTTATTCCTTTCACGTCCGATTTAAATACCAAATTTTGCTTTCATTCAAGATCCAGGTCTTAGAAACTGAGAGTCAATTATCTTCAATCAGTATGATACTCCAATTTACAACTGCGTTTCTAGATGTAGCCATTTGAAGAGCCTGGAGAAACTCAACATAGTATCTAGCACCTGGTATACAGTTAGAATTCTGACCAATACTTTTTTTCCTTCTATGTACAACTAGGTAGAAAAGACACCAAAAGCAGTTTTCATTAACCTAACAAGAATCACTTCTCTCTACTTTTCACAATTTTATTTAAAGGACATATTGATTACATAGTTTAATATAGTACAGTGGATCTTTTGTTATCTCATAGGACATCACTAAATATCCAATGTATGTTATTGATAATATCATGTTCACAATGAATTATGAGCAGGTACATCACAAATGTTGATACCTTTATGACAAAATGTTTGAAAATCAGGGGCCTTTCATTTCCCAGATGTTTCTGGAGACCACTAGCTTCAGATATGATGACATATCTTTTTCAACTAAAAAGACATTTTTCTGTAATATCTAATAGTCCCTACCAATGATAAAGAGGCAAAATATTTGTGATTTTTACAATTTTGTTACTTATTTATTTAGTGCATGTGTACAGATGCCTAGAGAGACCATAAAAGGATGTTGGATTCCTGGAACTGGTGATTATAAGTCGATGGACATGGGTGTTGGAAACCAAACTCAGGTCTTCTGCCAGAGCAGTGTTAGTCTTAACCATTGAGCCATCTCTACAGCCACTTATTTAGAGATTTCTTTTGGTTTTGATTTAACTTATATTGAATTGGGTGGTTTGCTCAATTTACTAGTAACTCAAAATTCTGTCAACTTAGATCAGACTCAGTATATTAGAAGGTTCTAAACTGTTTAGGCTCAATAGCAAGGTGCTCAGTCACTTAGTCTTGTAATCAAAGCACTCAATGCAAAGTTAAAAATACCCAGGAATGAGGTAAAAAAATATAGTATACAAAACGTCTTTAATGTAATAAAAGCAGTATTCTGAAAAAAATACAGCTTTAAGTATCCATAATAAAGAGTAGTAAGTCAAAAAGCTTATGACATGCTATCATATGTTATATAAAAATATCAAGGGGATAAAAATCCAAAGGAAGAAGGGAAGAGATAAGAAATAAAAGACTAAAGCTAATTTAGCTAGAAGAAAACCAGAAAGTCTTTCTTTATAAAAATAAAAAGACAATTTTCTATATAGATTGGTCAAGGAAATAATGTAAATGAATGAAAAGTGGATGTGAGGACAAATAACAGTAATAAAATAATATCATTATACTAAAGACCAACATTTCTAAAGACCAAAACATGGGGAAGTGCCTAGGAAACCATTATGTACAAGAATTAACAGCCTTAATACTATTTAAAAATTTTAATCAGTGTTAAAAGAAAACACTAGCACAAGCTGAGTTCTAATGAGAGTTCAAGAGAGATCATTTCAGTTGTACACAGTTTTAGACTATACGAGGGTATAGTTTAAAGACCACACTGTGGCTCTACTTCCCCAGATCCAATTCCCTGGTCTCATAGCCAATTCTGAAGCAAAACACTCCTGGAAACCTTCCCTGTTCCCCCAACCCCCTCACTCCCATCTCTTGTGAGTTTCAAATGTCTTTCCTTTCTAAATTTCCTCTCTGCACTTATTGTTTTGTCTCAGACCCAAACCTCAGCAGGCATCCCCTGCTAACCCAAAGAAGGCTCTTCTCAGAGCAACAAGTAGCCAGAAGACACCTTCCTACTGCTTCTGAAATCCAACACCCCCAGTCTTGTTCCCAGTTCTTTAGCAGGAAACTTGCTATGACCTCCCAAATGGACCACAAAGATCTTCTTCTCCAACCTTCCTTATCTCAACTCATCCCAGTTACCCACCTGCTAACACCAGCAGGCATTCTCTGTGAATACACTAGTTGAGCAGGCCAGGAAATCAGGCAGCACACAGTCATTACTCTAAAATCCAGAGAGAAAACAGAAGCCAAGGAACAAAACATCCACCAAAGAAAAACAAATCAGGAAATCAGCACCTCGACATATAATCATCCCAAACCCAGATGCCTAGATGCCAGCATAAAGACACAATCAATAAAAACCCGGACAATATGTCTCCACCAGAGCCCAGCTGTCCTACCACAGCAAGCCTTGAATGTTCCAACATAGCTGAACTACAAGGAAAACACCTTAAAACCAATGTTATGAAGATGATAGAGGTCCTTAAGGAGGAAATGAATAAATGTCTTAATGAAATTTAGGGAAAAATAAACAAAAAGTGGAGGAAAGGGATAAATCCATTAAAGAAATCCAAAAACAAAATTAAAGAGTTGAAGGAAAAAATAGAACTGTTCAATACCTGAAACGAAAATAGAAGCAATAATGAAAACACAAAGTGAGGGAATTCTGGAAACAAAAACTTCAGGAACTCAAACAGAACTACAGAAGAAAGTTTTACCAAAAGAATACAAGAGATAGAAGAAAGAATCTCAGATATGAAAGATATGATAAAAGAAATAGATACATTGGTCAAAGAAAATGTTAAATCTAAAAATCTCTTGACACAAAATTTGCAGGAAATGTAGAACATTATGAAAAGACCAAACTTAAGAATAATAGAAATAAATGAAAGAGAAGTATCTTATATCAAAGTCCCAGAATACATTTGCAATAAAATTATAGAATAAAATTCCATATATGATAGTATACTAATATCCAAATTATATAAAGAACTCAAGAAACTAGGTATCAAAAAATAAATAATCCAATTTTTAAAATGGGGTACATATCTAAATACAGAATTCTTCATAGAGGGAATTCAAATGCCTGAGGAACATTTGAAAGAATGTTTAAGATCTTTAGCCATCAAGGAAATGCAAATCAAAACGACTCTGAGATTTCATTGTACACCCCCTGGAATGGCATAAGTGACAGCTCCTTCCGGTAAGGATGTAGAACAAAGGGAACATTCCTCCATTTCTTGTGAAAGTACAAACTTGTACTGTCACTATGGAAATTAATATTGTATTAGCTCAGAAAATTGGGAATTGACCTACCTCAAGATCCAGCCATTCTATGCCTAGGCATATACCCAAATGATACTCTATCATACCACAAGGACACTTCTTCAAACATGTTCATGGCAGCTTTATTGGTAATAGCCAACACCTGGGGGGAAAAACTAGATTGCCCACAACCAAACAATGAATAAAGAAAATGTGGTATATTTACACAGTGGAGTATTGTGCAGCTGTTAAAAAAACATTATGAAATTTGCAGTCAAATATATGAAACTAAAAAAATCATTCTAAGTGAGGTAACCAAGACCCAGAAAGACAAGTATCTATTCAGTTATAAGTGGGTACTAGCCTTTAAGTAAATGGAAACCAAGCTACAATCGATAGACCTAGGGAAGTTAGGTAAGGAGTGGGTATCTGGGGATGGGGGTGCATGGCTCTCCCTTGACAGGAAAAATAGATTTTAAAACTAACAGAAGGCAGGTGGAGATGGGTGTGGGGGATCAAGTTTAGAGGAGATGAGGTGGAGGGGAGAATGCAAGGAGGGATAGCTGGTAATGGGAGCATTTGGGGAGTGTTGTGGAAACCTAATGCAGTGGAAACTTCCTAGAATGTATGATGAAGATGATCCTAATGATCTTGATCTCCTAATAATGGGGGATATAGATTCTCAACTGAACAACTCTTATCACCAGGTGAGGCTTCCAGTGGTGGTATTGGGTTGCATTCAATTGAATTGTTGGTCAGAGGGTCCCATGTAAATGCTCAAACAGCCATTGCTGTTAGTAAGACAAAGGGTAGCTCTCCATGAACAGTGGGGCCACATTGCTAAGGGCAACTCCCACACAACTCACTGAACACAGAGAAGTTGAGCTGGTGCCTATAAGAAGATTTTGCCCCCATATTCTGGTCTCTTTGTTGTAGGAAGATATTCTGTAGGTTACCAAAAAGGAAATGTGGACACCAACCTAACGACAAAAGCATTGCCCTACAATCTGTTCTGCCTGCAAAATTGTAGGGATAAGTCCAGCCCCTTAGGGGGCGTGTTCACCTCGGGGTAATGTTTACCTATAAATCTGGCAAGCATGCTCACAGTGCTTTCTTCTGCTTTCCTGGTCTCCGTGGGAACAGTGGTTCTGTAAGTCTATTTCCCCATTAAAGCTGTATATATATTTTACTATCTGTCTGTATTCATTTACGCCATTACATTTTTGGTGCCCAACGTGGGGCCCGAACCCACGACCCTGAGATTAAGAGTCTCATGCTCTACCAACTGAGCTAGCCGGACGTTCAACGTCGGGCTATTTTGGCGTCCAACGTTGGGCTATTTTGCCCCCACCCCGGCACAGGGGGCACAAGCTCGATCTTTCCCAGCCTTTGTGAGCAAGATTAGCTACCAGAGCTCAGGAAGCGCGATTGGACTCAAGCGTGTAGCCTGCTAGCAGTGCCGAGTCCGAGATACACTCGGCCTTCAGGCCCATAATATCCAGAGAGGCAAGCGGATCTCTGGGAGTTCGAGGCCTGCCAGGCGATGGTGGCACACACCTTTAATCCCAGCACTCGGGAGGCAGAGACAGGGAGATCTCTGTGAGTTCGAGGCCAGCCTGGTCTACAAGAGCTAGTTCCAGGACAGGCTCCAAAACCACAGAGACCACCACTGGCAGGAACCGGTCATTGCAGGTAAAAAAAATTTTCTTTTATAAATAAAATGTCTGAACATGTTACCATTCAAGAATTTAACAGTTTTTTTTAATTGTACCATGTGGGAGTTTTACAAGAGGTGTCTCTCACCCCATATCTATGGATCCTTCTGGGATTAATAGTTTTTCTTGGCACTATATGGTTTGATAATAGAAATATGATAAAGTTTTTACGAGACAAATCCAGGATTCTTAATGCAGAGAATGAACACTTAAAAACAATTGAGAATGACAACAATCTTCTCAAGAATTAGTTTGAAGTTCTCCAGGAAGAGAACAGA
>NW_004949115.1:5366007-5371432 GCF_000317375.1 Microtus ochrogaster
TGCTAATTCTTTTCTCTCATCTTTGGTATAAAAGCACCAGGGTTTTCTAGTTCTTGCTAATTTCTCCATAAACGGAAGTTCATGCCATAACTGCTTCTTTCCCTGATAGTTTACCCATCTATTCCCAAATTCATAATTCTCTCTGCTCTACATTATCTAAAAATCTTCCCAAACTTAAGTTAGGGGCGATCTGTTTTATCTCTTCCATAACTGCTTTAATGAATGGTGGAGCGGATTTCAGAGGATCATCAGTTTCATTCTATACTGTGATTCTTGGGAGCTTGGTCAGCTGTAAACAGGAAAGATAAGATATACAAAGAAAGAGCATGCAGAGTGCCAGGAGGGCTCGCTTCCAAGGCCATCCCTTAGCAGGAGGTCTGTCTTCGGCATCAGGTCCCATGTCGACTGCTGATTGCCAGGAGACTGCCTGAGGCTGCGCTCCAGGAAGCTCTGACCTCAGTCGTTCAGCAGGCTCAGGCCAGTGCAGTGGCATTTGTCACTACACGGCAGTTACTGCTGTGGACGTGGCAATAGTATAATCTTCAGCCTCTTCGAAGAGCTGTAGAAAATGGCCTTTAATCTAATCTAGAACTCTGTGCCAATGAGACACAATTACTCCTGGCAATGCTACTCTACTCCCAAGAGAACGTTGAGCACCAAAGACACACCACTGGGAGCTTGTCTTCTTGGCAGAACTGGCCTTTGGGTTAAGAAAAGCCCATACCTCAACTTCTGACAATGAAACAGGATTGTCTTATCCTGCCAAGACAGGGTAGGATAGCTCTAAAAAAGTTCCTTGCCTTTAATAATGGTATGTCAGTTATGTTAGGCCTTAGCCAAAGTTGGTTGACTCAACATTGCAAACGAGACTTTGGTTGATTGCCCAGGTAATCAGTTGTCTCTATCAATTGTTGAACACTTTGGATATATCTCATTTGTTAAGTAATATTTATTCCCTTCTCAGATCTTTGATGGAGTTGAAGATTATATAATGGTAGTTACTCTCTACATTATTTAGACTCCTTGAGATAGAATGTTTAGCAAAACTTTTGTTCTCAATATTGTTTGTTATATTTATTATTTGTTCTTATTGTATATAGTTGTATTTGGTTTACTTCTGTCTTATTTAGACAAAAAGGGGAGATGTAGGGATAAGTCCAGTCCCTTAGGGGGCGTGTTCGCCTCGGGCTAATGTTTACCTATAAATCTGGCAAGCGTGCTTGCAGCGCTTTCTTCTGTTTTCCTGATCTCCATGGGAACGGTGGTTCTGTAAGTCTATTTCCCCATTAAAGCTGTATATATTTTTTCAATCTGTCTGCATTCATTTACACCGTTACACAAAATAAGCTAGGGCAATGGTGGCACGAAACTTGTGGGAGTAGACAACCAATGTTCTATTTGACCTAAGGCACCCATTCCATGAGAAGGAACTATAATCAGGATATATTGTAGAAGAAAAGTGTGTGTGTATATATATATATATATATATATGGCGGGAAAGGACCATACCCTAATATAATAATAAAAAATTATGAGAATTTAAGATTGCTAATTCATTTAACTCATAAATAACTCCTAACAAAATATTAGCAAATCAAACTCAAATGACAAAATAATATACTATAAGTAAATTAAAATTAATGCAGGCATGAAAAGATGTTTTGAAAAGAAATGGGACATTTCATAGCCCAAAAGGAAAACATCGGTAAAACTTTCCCAAAGTCAGATTTATCTAAAATGAGCAAACATTTTGTTCTAATTTGGTTTCCATTACTGTAATAAAACACTGAGCAAAAATCAACTTGAGAGAGAAAGGGTTTATCTGACTTCAACTTCAGATCACATTCCATCATTGAGGGAATGAAGCAGCTGCCATGGAAGAGGGATGCACTGAAATTCCTGAGAAAATGTACTTGCTGACTTTCCCAGAGGCAATCCCTTGGAGGCGTTTTCTCAATTGATGTTCCCCTTTCCCAGATGACCCTAGCTCACTTCAAGTTAACAAAAAATGAAAATTATCAAAAACAAAATATACCTCCAAATCTAACTGGCATAATTTTCTTTAAATTCAGGAATGAGAACAAGAAACTCATTATTACAATCTTAGTTCAACATTGTACACAAAATTCTATCCAATGTAATAAAATCATTAAAGATGTAAAGATTCCAAAACAAAAAATGCAATTGAAATTGTTTGTGGATCACTTATCAATAGTGTAATAATTTCAGTAAAAAACCCAAACTGTATTCTTCTGCATTATTATAAACAGGAGACTTCAGCAAATTGGCTGCATATAACATTAATGAACAAGATTCATTCTCATTTCCATCTACCAGCAGTAAACCATTAAAATGTACTTAAAGAGAAGACTCAGTTTGTAGTAAACAGTATTAGAAATTTCAGGATTCTTGGAATGAATATAATAATACATACATATATATGATATCATGGAAATTATAAAATATGATTAAGATGTATTTAAAAAAATGGAGTATTTCATACCTTTAAATTGTTGGGTTTCCCCAAATCAAAGTACAAATAGTGTTATATTCCAAAACTATTTCGTATGACTTGATGATACAATTTATATGAAAGATAAAAGAGCCAAAGAACAACCAGAACACAATTGACAACTAAGACCCAACTGTGGGGTGTTTTCCAAGGCATTAAGAGATATTAAATTATTCTGAATCTATAATATCAAAAGAGTACAGTAGTGGATCAGGGCTAAATTAAATCGCCATACCAAAATCAGTCTCATCCATAAGAAAACAGAAATGGCCCAACAGGCCCAATAAAAGTAGGAAACATTTGATAATGTTCATAAGATAGCTACCAAACGCACTGTTATACACTATAGCCAAGATCCATATTCACACTTTATTGAAAACACAGATTAAAATACATAGTAAATGACACAGAACAGTGTATTTTAATGATACACTAAAAGATTGGTGTTTTTAAGTATGCTAAGACTCATTTTTCTGACATTTATGAGTACTTTCCTACTCCTGGGTTGTCTTCTTCAGCCTTAATACAAAGGGAGGTGCTTAATCTTACTGCAACTTGTTATGCCATGTTTAATTGATATGGCAGGACTTACCCTTTTCTGAACAGAAACAGGATAAATGAATGAGGAGAAGGGAGAGACTGGCAGAGGAAGAGGGAGGGGAAACTGTGTTCAGAATGTAATACATGAGAGAGAATAAAAGCACTTTAAAGACTATGAAGGAGAAAAGGAAGATTCTGGAAGACAATATCCAGAGTACCCCCAAAACAAGCAAGAATTCATAGGAGAGATACATAAGAACTTCAACACAGTTATGAGAAGCATGAATAATGTAAAAATTGTAAGGGTCCACAGGTGTGAGCCCTGTTCCACCTTGACTAAAGGTCAGGGGGTTTGAGCTTAATGTGACTCTTTCAAAGTTGTTGACAACAGGTGTAGCTACAAACAAGATATCCTGAATTAGAGTGTAGTTACTTGGTGTGGACATTAAGATGGCCCATAGAGGTGGATCTGCTCCACCATGACTGAAGAAGACCCACACTAGTTCAGAATTGAATATAATAGAGGGTTATTTATTTAGGGGTAGACTCACAGATCACAATGTTCTGCTCCAACAATAAACAGCAACTAAAATACCACAGCCAGAAGAGAAAGAGTGGATGCACGCTTTACATCAGCATATATAGTATATGAGGCCCTGCCCAAGTGGGCAGGTATCTTAAAGGCTACTGGCTGTAGGAATTCCTACAGCACCTGACCAAAGGTAAGAGAATTCAAGCATATCTCTGCTCCTTCATTTCAAAAGAAAAGGTGTGACACGGGGAGTGACTGCCTACTGCATACTTGGTCTAGGGTATATTTGCTGCATCCTGCCCAAAACATCAGAGTGCTTAACTCAGGAAATAATGGCTTGATGTCTCAAGTACTGAAACAAGTAACTGTTCTGGTTATCCTTTGTATCATGTTAAAGGAGCCTTTTGCCATCTTCCCCCCTTTTTGTATTAGGGTATATAAGCATATTGAAAATAAATGTGGGCAGATTCAGTATTCAGTATTCAATGAGTTGCCCTTGTGGTACTAACCTATGTCTCTGTATTTCTTTTGAATCTCTCTTAGTCTGCCTAACATTTTTAATCCACATGCCCCTACCCTGGAACCTACAACTCATTGTGGCTGGACTGCAACAGATGTCATGCCCAATGTGTGGCTTATGACAGAAAATTAATGAAAACATCCAAGTGTAGGGTCACAAACCTGTAATCCCTGCACTAAAGAGGCTGAAAGAGGAGAATCACCATGTTTTTGGGAAAGCCTTAACTGTATTTTGAGTTCTATGTCAAACTTGCCTACAGCCTAATACTAGACTCTGTCTCAAAAAATAAAAAATAAAGAAGCTGATAAGAGGCATTTTACAGAACAAGAAATGGGACCAAAGAAGAAATGTATGTTACATTGAAACTGATAGAAGAGTAAGTGGGAAGTAGCCTTAAATGCATTGGCACAGGAATATAAATATAACACCAGTAGCACAGACACTGAGAGCAACAATCAATAAATGGGACTTCCTGAGACTTAAAAGCTTTTGTAAGGCAAAGTACATAGTCAATAAGACAAAATGAAAGCCTACAGAATGGGAAAACATCTTTACCAACCCCGCATCTGACAAAGGGCTGATTCCAATATATATAAAGAACTCACGAAACTAGACAACAAAACACAAAATGATCCAATTAAAACTGGGGTACAGAGATAAACAGAGAATTCTCCACAGAAGAATCTCAAATGACCAAAAGACTTTTACAGAATTGCTCAACATCCTTAATCATTAGGGAAATGCAAATCAAAATGACTCTGAGATACTATCTTACACCTGCCAGAAAGGCCAAGATCAAAATTACTGAGTACAGCTTATATTGGCAAGGATGTGGAGTCAGGGGAACACTCCTCCATTGCTGGTGGGAGTGTAAACTTGTACAGCTGCCTTGGAAGTCAGTACGGTGGTTTTCAGAAAATTGGGAATCCATCTACCCCAGGACCCAGCAATACCACTCCTGAGCATACACCAAAAATACTCAATCATACCATAAGAACACTTACTCATCAGTGTTCATAGCAGAAATATTCGTAATAACCAGAACCTGGAAACAATCTAGATGCTCCTCTACTGATAAAAGAAAATGTGGTATATTTATACAATGGAGTGTTTAGTCAGCTATAAAAAATGACATCATGAAATATACATGCAAATGGATGGAACTAAAAAAAACATCTTGAGTGAGGTAACTCAGACTCAGAAAGACAAACATGGTACATATTCACTCATAAGTGGTATTAGACATAAATCACAGGATAACCAGATTACAATCTTTTTTTTTTCTTTTTTTATTTTAATTTATTTATTTATTGAGGATTTC
>NW_004949115.1:5371808-5372458 GCF_000317375.1 Microtus ochrogaster
TAGCTCCACAGAAGCTAGGTAACTAGGAAGACTCTAAGAGTCCCACATGAATCACCCTAAAAAGGGGAATTAGATGAGATCTCCTGGGTAAACTGGGGATGGAGATGGTAAAAGGGAGGAGATGGGAGATGAGAACATAATGGAATGGTGGTGTGGGAGGTCCTTCTGTCTGTGTGTTGTTTTATTGGTTAATGAATAAAAACTACTATGAGCCTATGGCAGGAAGGAACAGAACTAGGCAGGGAAAGCTAGGCTGTAGGCTGGGAGGAAGAAAGGCAGAGGTAGAGAAAAGTCATATATCCCCACTGGAGCCAGACAGAACTTTAGCTGGTAAGCCACAGTAACGTGGCGATACACAGATTAACAAAAATAGGATAAATTAATATGTAAGAGTCAGCGAATAAGAATTTAGAGCTAATGGGCCAAGCAGAGATTTAATTAACATAGTTTCTGTGTGATTATTTTAGGTCTAAGCTAGCCAGGTGGCTAGGCAACCAACAAGTGGTACTCCTCCAACAAACCAGTGCCAACATGGTTGACTAAAATCCACTTAAAAGGATAGGGTCATTTCAGGTTCCCTATCCTCAGCTGCCCAGGGAACTAACTAGGGACATCGCCTTGGGCTCCTGGGAGCCACTCTAGGTTCAAGT
>NW_004949115.1:5374889-5382167 GCF_000317375.1 Microtus ochrogaster
GTGAACATCCAAAAAAGTACTTCCCCAAATTCTGAGATGAACCTTGCATACAGAATATACCATGAAAGACTTGTTTAACATCGCACCAGTCAGCAGGAAGCAGTATGGAGAAAACTACACCCATATTCCCAAATATTGTTTATAAATGTTTGTTTACATTTGAAGGGAGATATGATATAGATATGAATAATTTTCATTGGTATGGATCTTGGTTTATTGATACAAATTTAAGGTAAATTTTGTTATACTGTATATGTATATTTCTGCCCTTGATTAAGATATTGTGTTTGTGTAGTTCATTTAAAAATGTAATGTATAATTAAGAAATATAGGTTAATAGATAATCATGTATAACAGTCAAGCTTGTAGTCATGTTAGTAAGATTTTCTAGATGTATAAAGGTATATTTCACTTAGATAGGTATTCTTCAAATCTTTCTGAGACCTTCAGAATATGGCACTTAAAATGTTTAAGAACTTAAGACTTTTCATGACAGTGAGGCACATCTGCTCCTGGCAGCACCAAGCTACTTCAAGAGGATAAGGAGCACTGAAGAGGCTCCTTACGGAGTTGGTTGACCATCTGGCAAGAAACTGCTCTTGCCTGGACTGCTTGATAAACTGGACATGCAGGACCCACAACTGCTAAACTTGCCTAACTTGCAAGGTTTCTGCTTCATGAAAGAGTCTGCTAGACATTCTACAGAGCACAAAAAATGTGACGAACAAACTTCTAGTATAGGTGAAATTGTCTTTGAAATTTCCTGCTTTGTGAAAAAGTCTGCTGGATACTATGGAACAGTAGGCTGAAGATGGATGCCCAAACGGTACAGAAGAACTTTGGATAACTGTCCAGGAAGTGATATGGCTCTGTCATTTCTAGAGTTTTGGAATTTGCTTACAATGCATTTCCTGTTTACTTAGGTAATATTATATCCTTCTAGAGTCTTTGGTGGAGTTGAAGAATAGATAGTTATAGTTTTCTTAGTTATGATAAAAGATAAATTAAATAGAAATATTGTAACTGTAATTCTTGCTTGATAACTGCTTTGTTATATGTAATTTTACTATGGTAAAGTTAAGGCCTTCCTTTTTATTTAAAAAGAAAAGGAGAAATTGTGTGGGAGGTCCTTCTGTCTGTGTGTTGCTTTTATTGGTTAATGAATAAAGAATTGCTTTGAGCCTATGGCAGGGAAGAACAGTACTAGGCAAGGAAAGTTAGGCTGTATGCTTGGAGAAAGAAGGGCAGAGTGAGAGAGAAGCCATGGAGCTCCTGGAGACAGACAAGACTTTAGCTGGTAAGCCACAACCACGTGGTGATACACAGATTAATAGAAATGGGTTAAATTATTATGTAAGAGTCAGCCAATAAGAAGCTACAGCTAATGGGCCAAGCTTTAATTAATATGGTTTAATTAATATGATTTAATTAATATGGTTTCAGTGTGATTACTGTGGTTCTGGGTGGCTGGGACAAACAAGCTGCCCCCTCCCTACAACAGAATGGGATAGTTGAGGAGGGAGAGGGACAAAGTGGGAAAGCAATGAAAGAGATCCTGAGAGAGAGAGCCACTAGGTCAATAGGAACAAACCTGGTGGAAGGGAAATTCCCAGCTAAGACTCCTAGCAATAATGGAGAGGGGGCCTAAACTGGTCTTCCCCTGTTATCAGATTGGTGGATACCCCAACTACCATCATAAAGCCTTCATCTAGTAACTGATAGAACCAGATACAAAGATCCACAGCCAAGCACTAAGCCGAGCTCCAGGAATTCAATCCAAGAAAGGGAGGAGGAAATATATGAACAGGGGAGGTCAAGATCATGATGAAGAAAACTACAGAAACAGCTGAACCAAGCTCATGGAAACTCATAAACTCTACACCAACAGCTCTGGAGCCTCCATGGGCCCAAATTAAGCATTCCATGTGTGAGAGACATCGGTGAAACTTGAACTACCTGAGAGGCCCCTGGCAGTAGAACCAGGATTTATCCCTGGATCATGAACTATCTTGCTGGAGCCCATTCCGAATGGTGGGATGCCATGTTCAGCCTTAGTTCAGCAGGAAGGGTGTTGGTCCTGCCCCAACTTAATGTACCAGACATCTCTGATTCACCATGGAGTCCTTACCCATTGGGAGGAGTGGTTGGAGGATGGACTTAGGGGAGGCAGGGGGGCAGGAAGAAGGAGAGAGAACTGTGGTTGGAATGAAAAATGAAATGTAAAATTAATTAATTAAAATAATTAATTAGAAGATAGAAAGAAGCTGATAAGAGTCATTTCACAGAACAAGAAATGGCAGCAAAGAACAAATGTATATCAAGACATATTAGACACCAAGTTATGTACAATTTATTAACAAAAAGTAATATTTAAAAGTGTCTAAAGTTGGAATACAGTTGGATATTTCCTCCAAAATTTGGACATTGGTATGGTACATTGCTTAGAACTTCTAGTCCTGGATATATACACCCAAGAAATGTGTTCAAGAAAGTTCCAAGCAATGTTGCTCACAACACAAGATGCTTACAAAGAGCCCTAACACTGGTCAATTTAAAGTATTTTCTTTAGAAATACATTTCCATACAAAACAACTATGCAAAATTCAGACATTTATATATTTCTATGAAAAAATAGAAATAGATTAGTGCTATTTCAGATGAAGAGAAATAGAAATAGATACTTTATAAAATTGAAACTTCACCTACAATCTTTTAATACTGGATGGTTGAGAATACTTACACCCCTTAAAGCTACAATTAATTAACCAGTAAACAAATCAAGGCATGTTGTATTTGAATCAGCAAAAAGAAAACTTAATAGATAGCTAGAGAAACTGATGTAAACAGAACCATGAAGAATTCTGTTCCTCAGGATTAGTTTCAGGCCACCTTAAGAAGTAAAGCTTCTAACAAAGTTAAATGGGTAGGAAGATGAGACAGATCTGGGAGGAGCTGGGGGTAGGGAAAGAATATGATTCAAATATATTGTACATAAAAGTTTAATTTAAAAAAAAGCAAAGCCTGCCAATCACCAGAAGTACTCGCTGATGGCAAAATAACAGATGAAAGATAGATAAGGAGCAGTTTGTAAATAATCACAGACAAGTTTCAAACTGAGAATTGTAATAGTTAACCCTATTTTCTATATTGCTTATATACAGACATACAAATATGCACATTTTCCTTTTCCAACTTTTAATTTATTTTTATTTTTTTGAAATTAAAATATAACTACATCTTTTTCCCATTTCCCTTTCTCCCTTCCATCTCTTGCATGTACATCTACCCCATGTTGCTCTCTCAAATATATGGACTCTTGTCTTTTTTTTCTTTAATTACTATTATACATATTTTAGCCATGTGACATTTTGCCAACTTCACTCTTCCTTATCACTGATTTTTTAATTCCTCTTTCCTCTCTTTCCAGCTTTTTAAAACGCATTTGTGTGTGTATGTGTGTGTACACATGCATGTAAATTACACATTAGGGTATACATATGAGGAGGAAAGCATGAAGTTTGCCTGGGTGACATCACTTTGATGTGGGATTCCTCTCTGTATTCCGTGAATACCGATGGTTAATAAAGAAACTAGCTTGGCCTGATAGGGTAGAACAGAGCTAGGTGGGGAAAATAAAAGTGAATGTTGAAAGAAGAGAGGTGGAGTCAAGAGAGAAGCCATGGAGCCACCACCAGAGACAGACATGGTGAAACCTTTTTGGTAGATCATGAGCCTCGTGGTAAAATATAAAATAATGGAGATGGGTTAATTCTACATGTAAGAGCTAGATATCAATACACTTAAGTGATTGGCCAAGCAATGATCTAAATAATGTTGTTTCTGTGTGATTATTTCAGGAGTCTGGGCAGCCAGGAAAACAAACAAGTGGCTTCATACAACATCACTTAGTATGTATTCCAGTTCCCTCTCTTTCCCTAAAAAATTTATAATTTCACTTTCCCATACTTCTGAATAAAATCTCATTGTGTATATTCTTTTCATTATCTATTTGCCTGTTGATGGAAATCTACGAAGTTCTCATTTTCTGGCCATCATGAAAAGCAGCTGGTATTTCTATGGTAGGATATAGAATCCTTTGGGTGTATGTCAGAAAATGGTATAGCTGGGTTATATGATAATGCTTTTTTTAATTTTTAAAGAAACCTCCATAATGATTGAGATAATGGATCTATTAATTTTTACTCCCATTCATAGTAAATAAGGGTTCCTCTTTCCCCACATCCTCTCCATCATTTGTTACCAGATTTGTTGATGATAGCCATTCTGGGTGTGATGTGGTCGTACCTCAAAGTAGTTATAATTTGCAATTCCTTGATGACTAAGGATGTTGGACATGTTTTAAAATAGTTATGGACCATTTGTGTTTCTTTTTATGAGAACTATCTGTTCATTTCATTAGTACATTTGTTGATTAGCACTTTTATTCCCTTGGTGTTTAATTCTCAAGTTCTTTGCAAATTCTGGTATTAGCCCCCTGTCTAAAGAAGAGTTGGTAAAGATTTTTCTCCTATTCTCTGGGCTATCTGTTCTGTCGATGGTTTCTTTTGCTGTACACTAACATTTTAATTTCATGTAGTCCCATATGCTAATTCTTGGAGTTCTGATAACATAATTGTTGCCTCAAACATTATCTTGAAGTATGTTTCATATTTTCCTCTAGCAGTTTCAGCATTTCAGGTTTTAAATTCTGGTCTTTGATCCACTTTGAGGTGATTTTTGTAGAGGGTAAAAGATATGAATCTTATTTCATTCTCCTGCAAGTGAATATTGAGTTTTTCCAGCACCATTTGTGGACTAGGTGGCTTTTTACACTGCATGTTTATTGTACATTTTCATTTCAAAAATTAGGTGATCATAGCTTTATCATATTTTCTTAATCTTCTATTCTATTGGTCTGTATATTTTTGTGCCAGTATCTTATGTCTGTTTATGCTAGTATGTCTTTGTAGCCCTGTTGTATAAGTTGAGGCCAGGTATTACAATACTTTTAGCTATATTCTTCCCCATTAGAATTGCTTTGCCTATAGTTATCTTTCATATTTATTTAATTTCAAAGATGGAAATATTTTGTTTTATGTGTTTTTGGCTTTTATAGTTCCTGATGAAAAGTTTTAAATTATTGCAAAATTCCTGCTATTGTATGTGAGACATTTCCCAGTACCACTTTTTGTAGTGTTTTTTTACTTAACATTTTTGCCATCCTGACTATGATGTGTCATGAAGATTTTCTTCTCTGCTTGTGTATTTTTGATGTTCTAAATGCCTCTTGCATTTGGATGTCTACTTTGTTCTCTAGGTTTGAGAATTTTTCTGCTATGATTTTATTGAATAATCTCTGTTTATTTAGAGTTTATCACTGTTCCTTCTACCAGACAAATTCTAGGGTTTGGTCTTGAATGTTTCTCAGACTTCATGGAAAAATCATTTATCAATCATGTTCTCTTTTCCTTATGTATGTCTCTTTGTATTATTGTCCCCCATCCCCAAAATTTATTTTTAGGCATGAGCATGTCTATCAGTTTATAAGATGTTTTTATTAGTTATTTGAAAATTTCACACATGTTCTGATTATATTAACCTCCATCTCCTCCTATTTTAACCCCCTTGTCTATCCATTCAAATTTGTGTCTTCCATTCTTAGTGTGGTTTTTGACTAACCATTTCTTTCATTTCAAGTATTTATGATTTTGGTCGGTGTTTCCATTGCCTTGTTGAATTTTTTTCTCTATAAGTTTCTCTTTATCCTCCAATGTACTACCTGTCTTGGTCTCTTTGGGGACTCTCTTGTCAGGGTCTTAGATATAGTTTCTTACTTTGTGCATGTGTTTTTAATATATGTGATCATTAATTATTTTAAAAGGTAAGATTTTGATCTATTAAACATTTCAACTATCTCTGTGATTTTTAGTTCTATTATAGGAGAAGTGGGAGGTTGGTTATGCATCCTCATGGATTATTGTGTCATATTCTTTGTATTTCTTTATTGTGCTTTGGGTATCTGCTGGAATGGATTTGTATTCCAGTTTTAATTTCCCTGGGGTTATTTTAAGTGCATTAATAATAAATTCAGAGTCGCCAGCAATGTGTCAGTGTCACACTAAGGAAAACATTCAAAGCACTTCCTTCTTATGTCATTTTACCAAGACCAAGCCTGCATTTGAATACTCTACTTAATTTTCCTTGCGACTTCCATCTCTCTGTGTGTCCATTGTATGAGTCTGAAACTGTGCAATTTTGAAGGCTATCTTGTGAATTTATCTGTTTTTGTGTCTGCCTGTTTCTAAATGTCTGCCCCTAGCACAAGGCTTTATTCTATATTTATTGAAAAGTACAGAAAGTGTCACATGGGGGAAGGAATGAGGGATACTTTACAGAAATATCTAAGAGTTTTACAAGGGATTAAGTCACTGACTCGAAATGACTCCCAATGAACTCAGATAATACACATTATTACAAGTAACATTGCTTATTAAGAAATAACTGTTGAGTTCAACATTTCTGGTAGATACTGATTTAAAACATTGCTTTCAACCTATATTTTCTGTTTTGACAAAATTATTATCAAAACACACAAACAAGCACACATATATATTACTTTTGGATCAGAGGCATAGAAGTACATAAATTAAGACTACAGTTATGCATTTGTTTAGGCTGTTACATGACAAGTAAGATTGGTTTATTATATTGTTCTCATGAAGGCAGGTTAAGCAAACAGTCTGAGTACACAACAGGCTAGCCATCTTAAGGCTTAAGTGACCTCAAGATGTATTATTAACTCTTGCTGTGTGTTCCAGCAAAACTTCTAGTCTCTGAGAATCTAAAAGACTAGATTTTGATAATGTATTTCCACACTTCCCTTTCTTCCTGCTCTATTTGGTTATCTTGTTTTCCATAAGTCTTCTAAAAGGATGTCTGCATGAAGTTCACTTGTGGAAACTGGTAAAACCTGAATTCTTTTTTTTTTATGGTGCATATTTTCTTTTTTTTAAATTTATTTATTTATTAAGGATTTCTGCCTCCTCCCTGCCACCACCTCCCATTTCCCTCCCCCTCCCCCGGTCAAGTCCCCCTCCCTCATCAGCTCGAAGAGCAATCAGGGTTCCCTGACCTGTGGGAAGTCCAAGGAACCCCCACCTCCATCCAGGTCTAGTAAGGTGAACTTCCAAACTGCCTGGGCTCCCCCAAAGCCAGAATGCGCAGTAGGATCAAAAACCATTGCCATTGTTCTTGAGTTCTCAGTAGTCCTCATTGTCC
>NW_004949115.1:5382472-5382989 GCF_000317375.1 Microtus ochrogaster
ACAGAGACAGAGACCCACATTGGAGCACCGGACAGAAATCTCAAGGTCCAAATCAGGAGCAGAAGGAGAAAGAGCACTAGCAAGGAACTCAGGACCGCAAGGGGTACACCCACACACTAAAACCTGAATTCTTACATAGGGTAACTGACACAATCCAGTTTGGCTAGGTGACAGCAAAGTCATAGATAGGGATGCATGATGATTATTAGGGTACCCAAATGGGGTCAAATACTGGTCATACATGGAACTTAACCAACTAGCTGGGGGCTGGAATGAGAAGAGTTCTATGCTGAATACTTCTATCACTGGAATCAGAGCTCTGATCCTGCGGTTAAAGCTGGGACTTAGGAGTCAATACTTCAGTGTTGTGTGATGTTTTAGTCTTTTGGCTCTTTAGTCTTTTGACTTTGGGGGACTGGGCATCCCCCAGGTCCCAAATAAATCACACATGGGGGCTTATTCTTGGTTATAAGTGCCAGACATTAGCTTGACTTGTTTCCTGACAGCTTTTCCTTTT
>NW_004949115.1:5384329-5397945 GCF_000317375.1 Microtus ochrogaster
CTCAGTCTCAGGAGGTCCCATTTATTTAATGAGGCCCTTAATGTCTGTGCTGCTGGGGTTATACGTAGGAAGTGGTCTCCTGTGCCCATGTGTTGTAGAGTATTTCCCACTTTCTCTTCTATCAGTCTCAGTGTGTTCGGACTGATATTGAGGCCTTTAATCGATTTGGACTTGAGTTTTGTGCATGGTTGACAGCTTTTCTTAATTTATACTGACTACCTTTTGTCTCTGGGCTTTTTCCTTTTCTTATTTCTCCATATGTTTCACTCTTACTCTGTGGCTGACTGGCAGGCTGGGTGGCTGGGTGGCTCGGTGGCTGGGCGGCTGGGCAGCCGGGTGGCTGAGTGGCTGCTCCCTGATGTCCTTCTTCCCTTGTTCTATCATTCCTCTTCTGCCTCAGTTCTCTTTCAATTTATACTCTCTGCTTGTCAACCCCGCCTGTCCTTGCTCCTGCCTTGCTATTGGCCATCTGGCTCTTTATTAGACCATCAAGTGTTTCAGACAGGCAAAGAATCACAGCTTCACAGTGTTAAATAAATGCAGCATAAACAAGGGGAACACATGTTTACATCATTAAATAAACATTCCACAGCATAAACAAAAAGTAACACACCTTAAAATAATATTCCCCAAGACTTCTGACCCATGATGAACTCTGGGAACACTGTTGTAACATACCCCTGTCAACTTCTTTTAATCTTTTTTATTTTTTTCTTTTATTAAGACTTGGTCTCACCATAGAGTCCAGGCAGGTGTGAAACTTTGTTTGTAGCCAGGGCCAGTTTGGAACTCATACTCTTACTACTATGCACCAAAAAAAAAAGAAAGAAAGAAAAAAAGCTGAGCTCTTTTTCTCTCTTTTCCCATTATTCCATGGAAGACTGCAAAACAAATTTCTAAGCATAGTCACTGATGTGTAACAGCTTCCTCTGAAACAAAAGCATTCATTATGGTGGGAACCTCCTTAAGCAAAGAGGCAAACAATAACAAATCAATAAATAAGGATAAATAGCTTCAGGAAGTTCCTGTAACTGATCAGATTCACTAGGCCACCTCCCTGTCAGAGGAGGCAGAGCCCAGCTGCAAAGAATACTTGGAGAGGAGAAAGGCTGTTAAGAGACTCTGTGTATAGCTGTCTAAAAGAGGGTTAGACCAACTGAGGCACCTGGAAAAAGACACTCTCCAAACTATTGAGCCGAGCACAGGCTGTGCAGTGTACTCCAGGTATCCAGCTTTGGTGAGCTGTCTCCCATGCTGGGGTGGCCTTTGATGATACAGCTGTCTTTGTGTCATTTCTGCTCCTGTAAGTAACTTCTCACCCATATTATTGTAATATTATTTATTTATTTATTTATTTATTTATTTACCTCAATAAAAACTCATTGGTTCACCAAAGTGGACTTGGTGGTGGTATCTGTATTTTGATCTGTCAGGAGAATCCTATCTGGGGTGAGTAGACATGATCTACGTCTCCTCATTTTGTCACACAACAGTTGTGTGTTGGAGGAGGAGCCGCTAGTTAGTTTCCAGCCACTTAGCCCAGAAATGATCACCCAGAAACTGTATTAATTAAATCATTGCTTGGCCCATTTGCTCTAGCTTCTTATTGGCTCTTACATTAATTTAACCCATTTCTATTAATCTAATCTGTGTTTCGCCACGTTGCTGTGGCTTTCCGGGTAAAGTTTTGGCATCTGCCTTCAGCGGAACTACATGGTTTCTCTCTGACTCCACCTTCCTCCTCTCAGCATTCAGTTTAGTTTCCCCTGCCTAGCTCTGTTGCCCTATAGCTTTGCTATAGGCCCAAAGATACAGAGGGGAATCCCACAACACCAGTGCATGCTTATAATCCTACTACTTGAGGGGCAAGGGCAGAAAGACCTCAAGTAATAGAATAACCTGGGCTACACAGAGAAATCCTAATTAAAAAAAACAAATAACAAAAGAACAAAAATGTCTGCTGGTTGTAATTAAGTATTTTTAAGTATTTAATAGTTGTTAAGTGGCAATACATCAAGGTGCAGTTAGAACAAAACCATAAAATGGATACTCATCATGCAGAGATGGATTTGGTGGCTGGCTCTTGCATTTGGGTAGAATATAGTCATAGATTCTTTCCTCAGAAACAGGTGCATTTTGTCAGCACAGTGTCCCTGGTATTTGTTGTTTTGGAAGTTAAAGTTGGAAAGAGATATGTACAATGCTTAGTTGCAATGGAGGCAGTAAATCTAGTGAAGTGAAGTCAACACTCACTCTCATCCCCTTCTAGTGTGTGTTCCTTCACTGCCAAACCTGAGAAAATTAAATTTCCATTTCTGAGTCTTCCTTACAGTTGTTTCTGGATGCAAATTAGTTTCTACCAATTAGATGTACTTTCATGAGATTTACAAGGCAGACATGATTTTAGGGTGATTTCCCTGCAAATGCTTTGATTGTTGTTGCCAGAGAGCAGTCTTAAAGACTTTGCATTTTTCTGCATCAGCATTCCCATGTTCTTTCTCTTAGCTGGTATTCAGAAGCAATTGTATTTGTAATGGAGGATGCACTCAGCTATAGATGCCCTGCCACCTGAGTCATGGGTTGAAAGGTAGCTGCAATAATGGTGGCTTCCCAAGTCTTCAAGTACCAGTCATCCCTTTGAGTACTTGCACTTAACAGTTCCAGTGGGAGGGTCCTGATTTCTTTATCTCCTGGAGTGAGCAGAGGTAGTATGTTCTCTGCCAGACTAGTTCTGAGGTGTTATTCTGAGTCTCCATTCTCTGGAGACTCTGTTTAGAACACATTCCCCTAAGTCCTGCATACATATATATATATATGAAAAAATCTTTGCCTAACATTAAATATCTTGAAAAGTAGAGTAGGTAAATTTTGCTTCTGACTGAATCCTGATTGACACAAATGTGCTCCTGAGAAATAGTTTCTATTATTATAAATATTTTTGTTTATATTTTATAATTATCACATATTGGAGAGAATGGCACTCATGACATTTTAATATATGTGTAGAGGATACCTTTAATATATGAATACAGCATATGGCCCTACTACCTTCCCTTACTGTCCCCGTCACACTAGAACTTCCCACTCATCTAATAGTTTTTTCTACTTTCTTATTAATGCATGAAAATTGCACAAAATCAGTTTCATTGTGATATCTTGATATATGCATATCACATAATTAGATCAAACTTACCTAAACTACCTTCTCTTGGCCCAACTCTTTGTCCCCTTCTTTTCCACTAATAGTCCCACTTGAGTTTTCATTTATTCTAGATTCTATATGTAAATGAAGACATACACTATTTATCATTCTGTACCTGACTTATTTTGCTTAAGATGGAGAGCCCCAGTTCCATCCAGTTTCCTACCAATGTGATTTCATTCTTGTTTTGAGAAATAAAATTTTATAAGCAATTCTTTTTTGCTTGTTAAAAATATGGCATAAAATTATAGTCTAATTTTGATTGAATTTCATGAGATGTTTGGTTTGTAAAATGTTAAATTTAAACTTCTCTAATGCTCAGCTTATCTATAAAGCTTTTAATTATACTTGCAAACACATTTCCATAAAATAAATAATTAAGCGCATGGCAAAGAAAAATCCTGCTCCAAATATTTATGGATTTGTAAATTACTTCTGTCATTTAAACTAAGCTGTTAAACTGTAGGCATTGTCACTAAAATAAATCAAATTAAACTTATTCTAATATCAACTTATATTTATTGAGGGCTTATTTTGAGCCAACATCTTGCCTTCAGTTTTTCCTCCTGACCACAGAAAGTTGACCTTAGGAAACAATCTCAAAGACAAACTATCTTCTCCCCAAAGACAAACTAATGTGAAGGTTTGAGGGTGTAGAGGGATTGATTGGTTTGGAGTTTGTCTTTTGAGATAGGGGTTTTACTATGCAGTCCATGAGTCTCAATCTCATGATCCTTCTGCCTCAGCCCCACTGAGTGCCTGGAATTATAACCTTATTGCACTACAACCAGCCATGCAATATTACTCTAATACATAAGGTGCATGCTAGTGAGGATGGAACTTGAGAAGGTGCCATCTGCTAGGAATTTTGGTTCATTCCTAGACAGAAATAAATTACTGCCAAAAACTCAAATAATACAGAAAAGGTAAATTCAGTTGTCAATAAATTCCTTTTGTATATTAACAATGGCAAATGGAAAAACATCCAAACAGGCACAAACTTTAGTAGTAACCCATGATATATTTTTAGTTTGTTTGTTTTTCAAGACAGGATTTCTCTATGTATCTCTGGCTGTCCTGAAATGTGCTCTATAGACCAGACTGGTCTCGAACTCACAGAGATCCACTTTTCTCTGCCTCCCTGAGCACTGGGATTAAAGGCTTGCGCCACCACCACCTGGCTATGTTTCATGATTTTAAACAAAAGCATGGGGAAACACTTTAGCTGGTATATCATTTAGTCAGTTGCTTTTCTGCTGGAGCTTATGACTTCCCTGGTCACAGGGTTTTAAGTTCTCAGCAGATGTGAATTTTCCCCTGTGAAGTGGACCTTAAGTCCAATCAGAAAATTGATTCTAACCCCAAACCCTGAAGCCACTACTCCACTCGCTGGTACATGTTGCCTGCCACTTCCATCATGAAGCCTGCTAGGTCCACTGCTAAGTGGGACTTTTAGGCATAATTCTCCCCAGCATCCTTAATGGAAACTTCTGGCAGTAGTTCACAGAGAGGGGACACTTTGAATTCAGTCTTTACTTTGTTTCTCTAAGTCTGGATGCCAAAGCATGCAACTGGTTCAATAACAAGATCTTACCATTCGTTCAGTTCTGGAAGGCAACTGATAAATGTGACAATAGCCTTTATCAGTTTTTAAGGGCCTCTAGGGCCTCTGTGGCCAACAGCTCCTATGAAGGTAACCCACTCCTAGCACTGAGATTCCAGACAACCTTTATAGCTTTCAAAAGCATCAATTTTTACCTTTGGGGGCTCTTTAGCATTTACAGGCCCAGAGTTGCAAGCTTTCCCCAGCCACTTTGGTGATTATTACTTGAACCTTACCCAATCATAAAGCTCTCAAGAACTCCAGGGCAATATCTGACCTTAGCGCCCACTGTGAACTGATTCCCCATGCTTCTTTGGGGGCAATTGCATATCTCTTAAATGAGTCTCCAATTTTGCAAAACATTCAAAGGTTAGCATTGTGCTAGCTATTTTAAACAAAACCTTTATACACAAGACGAAGAGAACAATCGCACAAAGTCTGAGTCAACCTCTCATAATAAATAGGAAGACTGTGAAGATATCCTTGTTGAGGCACTTTGAATGTCTGTTGTCTTTGTTCTCCATGTTGGGTGATCACAGAAAACCACAACCCATCTTTTCCTTTGAAACTCTGGCTTCACACAAAACTAGTCACGTTTGCCTTCGAGTAACTCAGACAGACTCCTTTCACTGTTTCGCCTTTCACTTACCTCTAGGTTGTCTCCCACTTTACAGACATGTTGTACATGCTGGTCTGAGTTATGTAGAATTGCCAGTCTTTTCCACTTTGTAAAATCCTGCCCTACCAAAGGACTCAGCAAATCTGCTAAAGCTACGTGCCAGAGTCCAGGCCCTTGCTAAATCCAGTTCTTCCTTAAGTCTCTGGTGAACGCTGTCCTCTAAGGCTCTGTAAATTGCCCATGGAACAATGCTTTTCCCCCAACCTAGTTCTCTATGTAGTGTCTGTCCTTCCTCTATTATCCTCCAGCCCCTGATAGCCATGCACTGGTGATGACTAATTATCTCTAATGGCTCAAATGAGCCAGTTCATCAGGGACCGATTCACCTTTACTGCCTCAGGCTATGCAGTTTGTGTCTCAAGGGAGGATGTGTGGTTATATTGCCCAGTTTCTCTGTTTCCGCAGCACTCAAACTAATCCTATCTGCCCCATATCCCACAGCCTCATATCTGACAGTCAGGCTTTGAGAGAGTCTTCCGTTGTTTACTTAAAGCTATTCCCTAATTTCTGGAATTCCTGAGTTAAATAGTCTTAGATTACCAATGTCTCCCATCAGACCATTGTTAAGACTCCTGTCTGTAAACAGATTCGGGGGTTTTCCCTTTCTCTGTATCAAAGGTCAGAACTTGGGTATCTTTTGTTGCTTCTAGGTTACTCATCACTACTTGACTCCCCATATGGGTTCCAGGTTTGGGGGGTCACAGAACAGGCTCTGTATTATTGATCTAACTAGGACTCTATTCCCATTTCAACACCTAGCCATGAAAAATGGCAGGCCAACACCTCCATTTTTCCTTCTCGTTTATCCAGTTAACCTGCAGTCTTTGAGGCCAACACCAAAAATGCCAGCCTCAATTCCCCTTTTCACTGAAATTTTGCTCTTACAACTGTAACCTTTCTCTGGACTGCTCACTCTGATAGTTCTCAAAACACCCCCTTTTCTGGAGTAGATGTGCCCCTTATAAAGCAGACATGCCACTCCGTCTAACCAAGAAGAAGATTGCTATCCTTGGATTTCCCTCACAAATAATTCATGGTCTATGGCCTCACCTTCGTTCCTTGTCTCTACTCTCTGCACTATCCATGTCCCAGACACTGTCCTCTTAAGCCCTATACAGGTAAATCACCATGTCAAAATGTCCTCCACAAACACATGCCTTCATATGTCTTCCCTTCATCTGTTTGTCTCATTTCCCATTTCCTAGACAACACCATTGCTCTCCCCAAACTCATACTCAACTTTTTTTTGTATCCTGCAGACTACAGCAAGTGTTGCTAAAATTCCTTCCTAAGAGGAGACTTAGCAACATCTACCCCTTTCTCCTACGGTCCAGATGATAGACTGAGGTAAGATTCCACAAAGTTCACCCTGAAGAACCAATGAGTTTATTAGGCTTCCTTACAGAGCCCAGGTGAATGGTTACTTCCAGAGACTTTAGACTCTCCTTCTCTAACCAGCCACATCTAAAACAATCGTAGAGAACTGGGAATGATTCTCAATAGCTGCTAGGACGGGGGTCCCTGTTCCAAACTTTTCTGACCTTTATACATTATGGCCCTCCTCCAGGCCACATGCAGATTTGTTAAGTGATAGAGAACAGCTTGGTACTTAGGCTACATACTCATCTCCTGCTCTGCTTTGCCCTCTATTGGGAGGGTGTAAACCATCAACAAATGCAGATGGGATGATGTTTTGCAAGAGGGAGTGGCTCAGGTGCACTCCTAAAGATGGAAATTGCTTGGCTTGGAGGATAGTTACTAAAGAAAGCATGGTAACATAAAAAGAACAAAGCTCAATGGGCCTCAGCCCTAGACAAAGAACCACAGGCAATAAGAATCCTGAGAGCAGAAGAAATGATCTTCCTCAGGAAGAAAACCCCAAACTTGATTGTCTGATACCAAGTGGTCAGCCCTCAGACCATATATACTGGTAACATATGGACTGAGCAGGTTGTGTTTATTTATTTAGAAATACACAACATACACAACAACAATTAAAGTAAAATAGGTCAGTTATTTGAGAGAGAGAGCAAGACGGATGCAGGGGAGGTGTTGGAGGGAAAAGGGGGAAAGTTATGATATTCTATTAGAATTTCAAAAAATTAAAAAAAATTATTGCGGAATTCCCATCTCCACTTCAGGCTGTAGCCCAATGAGTCTCTCCATGCCTTGTCCCCAACCTACCATCTCTAGCCTAGGTCCCACATCCAGCTACCCCTGCCTAGTCCACAACCAACTTCTAGTCTTTTGCAAGGACACACCCTACCTGCCACCAATCCACAGGTCCCTTCTTTCGGTACTCAAGTCTCCACCCAGTCAGACCTCCCACTTGTTTCAATGGTTATTTTTTTTAAAAAAAACTGGTTTCTGCTGTGGGATAATGCTCTTATACACTGTAAAGATTTGTCACTCGCATTGGTTTAATAAAATTCTGATTGGCCAGTAGCCAATAGGGAAATATAGGCAGGGTGACCAAACTAGGAGAATTCTGAGAAGAAGAAAGGCAGAGAGTAGGTCACTAGTCAGATGCAGAGGAAGCATGATGAAAATGCTGCACTGAAAAAAGGCACCAAACCACATGGCTAAACATAGGTAATAATTCTGGGTCAATTTAAGTTTTAAGAGCTAGTTAATAATAAGCCTGAGATAATAGGCCAAACAATTTATAATTAATATAAGCCTTGTGTGTTTCTTCAGGTCTTAACAGCTGTTTGACCGAGCAGGACAGAAACTTCCATTTACAGGTTTGACTCTTCACTTACACTATTATTGTTTTCAAGGTTATCTCCCATTGATAGCTAAATGCAAGTACCCCTTCTATTATTGAAATTCTCTAATATCTTCTCTGTGTACTTAAGATGAAAACCCAACTCTCACATTGTTAACATAAATCTCATTAACCTGGATGGTCAAGTACCTGCTAATTCTCTCCTTTTAATTATTTTATTTTATTCTAAGTTAAGGAAGGGGCACATGCATGCAACAGCACACATGTTGCGGTCAGAGACCAATTTCCTTTCTAGAATAGTTTCTTTCCTTCCACCATGGCATTTAGTGAAAAAATTCAGGTTATGGCATTTGTGTGGCTAGTACTTTTACCCGCTGAGACACCTGACTGGAACATATATGCCCCATCATTACTCTGACACTGCTTTGCTATCTTAGTGTCGTCATTCCAGCATTGCAATTACTTTGTTAAATGCATGGGTTTGTTGTCATCACAGTGCCAGCCACCTCAGTTGCCATTTCTTCTGTTTGGAACACTCTCCACCATCACATTGTTGACCCCTCATCCTTTAAGGCCTGAACTGTCACTTTCTAGGGAAGGCCTGTATTCTTTCTCATAGGGCTCTATGCTTTTTACTTCATAATTCATATTGGAATTTTATTTCTATGCATCCTTGAATTTATTTCCAGTCTGTATCTTCCACTATGTAGTTAGTCTCAGAATGGTAATATTAGAGGACTTTGGGTATTTATAGGGAAGAAAGGGGAACTATTGCTCCATTTCCTTTCCTGAGAAATCAGACAGCTTTCAGATTCCTCTACTTTGTGGCATTAGTAAGCCAAGTAAGAAGCTGATTGTCCATAATTTATCAAAAGAAAAGGATATGGTGTTCTTATTCTCCAGCCAGTTTACTATTATCAGGGTCTAGTGGACAGATTAGCCACCACCCACTCCTGACATCAGTGAAAGTGAACAAGAGTGACACTTGGAACTACTAAATACTCTTCTTTCCCCTTTACCCAATCCCAACAAGTTTTTCATGTGACAATAATGAGAAAATACAAAACAGAATGAGCTCGCTTTCTATTTACCTCTCCCCTTAGAAAACCTAGTGGTGAACAAAGACTCAACATTTACTAGGTTACATAAATGAGACTGAACGCTGTAGTGCTAAGCTGAGCTAGTTGTCATTCCCCGTCCCCTTTCTTCTCTGCTAGTGCCAGTAGGGCCAAGTGGAGATAATGTTCTGCCCCTAATGCTGCAGCAACAAAGAAGTATGAGTCAGCCTACCACCCCCAGCAATAGGGAGCAGGGAGGCCCAACAGGGAGATGACCTAATACCCCAACCTGCCAGCAATGTGTGTCCGACTTTCACTGCAAAATATCAGCAAGGCCAAGGTTAGCTGATCTTCCACCCCAGCCATCTGTAGTGAAGAAACATGATTTAATAGTGCATTTTTGCTGGGTTGTATTAGTGGAGTCAAATTAGAAACTGAACATACACACCCACTTAACACATCAAAAGTCAATAGCCTCCTAAAACATTAAGAGCCAGTATCTTATAAACCTAGAACTATCTAAGATAAAATAGAAAATCACTTATCATGCCAAGCTTAAAGGAAAGTATGGTATGGGTAAGAAGATCATGTAAACAGATTCCAACATCAAGATAAATCGATATAAGAAATAAATAAATAAAATATATTTATTTATTCATTGGTTTATTTATTTAGTTTTTAAACAGGCTTTCATGTAGCTCAGTCAGACTTCTAACTCACTATGAAGCCAGGGAAGGCTTCATTTCTACATCCTGAGTACTGGGATTGCAGCTGAGTCCACATCCTATAACTTTTTAAAAAATATTTTCAAAGCTACCATTATGAAAGTGATTGAACAATAAACTACAAATTGTCTGAAACAAGTAAAAAAGTACAACATGCCCATAAAGACATAAAAGGAATAACAAGGAACCAAATGGAAATTACAGAAATGAAAAATACAGTAAGTGAAACTAAAATGTCACTGATGCGATCCAGAGTAGACTAGAGGTGACAGGTAGAGTCATTGAACTTGAGTATAGAGCCATAACATTTCTCCAATTTTATCAACACAGGGAACATAGAACAACAAGAAAAAGGAATACTCAGGAGGATCTGTGGAATGAAAATAAAAGAACCAATGACTCAGTCACCAGGAAAGTGAATGGAAGAGACTGAGAAAACATTTTCAAAATAACATATGGTGCTAGAGAGAAAACTTTGTGGTGAAGAGTACTTACTGCTCTGCTTCTCAGAATCCATATCATACAGCTCACAAGAGTCTGTAACTTCAGTTACAGGGGATCTGATGCCATCTTCAGGCCTCCATGGGAACTACACCCATACACACACACAAACACACAGATAATTAAAACTATAAAGGAAAAAAATTAAACTAAAAATTTAAAAACTTCTGAAATACATAAAAAAATCCCTAAATCTGACAAAATAATCCCCATATGTACATATTAAAGAAATGGACTCTAAATAGAATAAGCCCAAACAAAGTGATACCAAAGTATTCATAACTTACTTCTGTATATGAATGACAAGAAATTTTATAGGCAGCCAGAAACAAAAAACTATGAGGAGGAAATATGATACAAGTGATAGAATTCTTATCAGAGATCAAATAGGATAGAAAGAAGTTGTACCGTACTTTTACATACTAAAAGAAATTCCAATAGAAAATTTAAAATAAAACAAAAACATCTTGGGCTGGAGAGATGGCTCAGAGGTTAAGAGCATTGCCTGCTCTACCAAAGGTCCTGAGTTCAATTCCCAGCAACCACATGGTGGCTCACAACCATCTGTAATGGGGTCTGGTGCCCTCTTCTGGCCAGCAGGCATACACACAGACAGAATATTGTATACATAATAAATAAATAAATAAATATTTTAAAAAAACCAAAAACATCTTTTGGGTTTAAAGGGAAGATTAACTCTGAAACAAAAGAAAGCTAAGTGGCATTGTGACTGTGATGAGTAAACCTCCAAACAACATAAAAAATGAAGTTCTTTAAATTGATTGCAAATGAAAACACAAGCAGAGGTAATGTTTTCTAAGTCACTCTCTGAGGTAGAATTGCCTTAATACTGAAAGCATCTAAGATACAGCAATAAAAGAAAAAATGACAGACTACTATGTCTCATAAATAGATACAGAGAAGTCCCCATCAACATACTAGTAAATTATATTCGGTAATTCAATAAATCAATTTTATGTCATGACCAAAGATAATTTACTCCAGGAATAAATACTGATTTCTCATTAAATAGATGAATTTATTCAATCATAGAAAAAGTCTAAAAAAGAAATAAGTTATATAATCATATCAATACCAAGAAGAAAATTATTTGACAAAACATGAAAATCATTCATAAGTGGGGGAAGGATAAGAAAAGGAGAGATAAGCAAGCTAAGAACACAGAAACACATCAATGTGATAAAAATCATCTATGATAAACAGCAAGCATTATATATTAAGACTGAAGGCTTTTCTCCAAAGACTGTTAAAGGATAAAAAAAAAGTTAGATAATGAGATAAAATATTTGTAAACTCTGTGCAAGTCAAAGGCCTGGTATATTAAAAGGAGATTAGGAAGAATGAGAAAAACAAGTACCTAAAAATAGACATTATGAATAATAACAGAAAACTGGCTTAGTTGCCAGTGGGCACATCTGAGGGCTGTGTACAGCAACAGTGACCTATTAGGAAAAGTACCCAAAAAGGCACCAAGAACGCATCATTCAGTAGCAGCTTAGATGGCAACATAGAGAGTGGTTTTTGTTTTTATTTTTTTATTTTGCACTAAGAGCTAGAGAAAAACTTGAATTTTCTACATCAGAATGCAAGGAAATCAGAGAGAACAATAGCCATAAATTTGTCTGGGGATAAAAGTGAGAGGAAGATAACATCTCCCAGCTCAGCCTGTTCGGGCGCTGGGACCAAATCCAAATCGGGAGGGTGGTAGTTCCTGTGTCTCAACAGCCTGCCTGCAGCGAGCAAGGAAGGCCCTTTGTGTATGAGCTACCCAAGCAGCACGGAGATCCAATCTAGGCACCAGGAGAACCATTATTGGGGTGAGTGAGTTTCTGACCCCTGGCAGCAGCCCAGGACAGGGAACTCAGACATTCCTCATCCCTCCTACACTTCCTGGTCTTCCTGCAGGGGCTATACTGACCGATACCACCTCTCTCTTACTATCCCACCGAGCTTGCATCCAGAACCCTCCCCCCTTCTGCCCCCCTCCCCTCTTTGGCTACATAACATCTCCCAGCTCAGCCTGTTCAGGCGCTGGGACCGAATCCGAATTGGGAGGGCAACCGGGAGGGCAGTAGTTCCTTTGTCTCCATAGCCTGCCTGCAGCAAGCAAGGTAGGCCCTTTGTGTACGAGCTGCCCAAGCAGCACGGAGATCCGATCTAGGCACCAGGAGAGCCATCACTGGGGAATGACATCACTGGGAAGGTACATCAGTGTACAAGGAGACCTGATCCTGTAAAAGAAGATCCATAGGGGACCATTCAGAGGCGCCAATGCAAGAATTCACCCAACAATCTGAAAAACAACATGAAACCACCAGAACCCAGCGACCTCACAACAGGAGGACATGAACACCTTAATCAAGAAGAAGTAGAAAAAAATGACTTTATGAAAATGATAGAGGCCCTTAAACAGCATGTAAAAAATGCCCTTATAGAAATGGATGAGAAGTATAACAGAAAGTTTGAAGAATTGAGTAAATCAGTGAATGATACCCTAGGAAACCAAGGAAAAATAAACAAGCAGATAATGGAAACAGTTCAAGATTTGAAAACTGAAATGGAGGGAAGGAAGAAAACACAAATAGAGGGCCGGCTGGACATGGAAAATCTAGAGACTACAGAAACAAGCATAACCAACCGAATACAAGAGATAGAATAAAGAGTCTCAGATTCTGAAGATAACATAGAGAAAATAAACGCACTGATCAAAGAAAACAGCAAAACCAACAAACTCTCATTACAAAACATTCAGGAAATCTGGGACACAATAAAAAAGACCAAACCTAAGAATAATTGGAGTAGAAGAAGGAGAAGTGCAGCTCAAAGGTCCAGAAAATATATATAATAAAATTATAGAAGAAAACATTCCCAAACTAAAGAAAGATATACCTATGGAGGTTCAAGAAGCATACAGAACACCTAATAGACTGGATCAAAAAAAAAATCCCCTCACCATATAATAATCAAAACACAAAGCATACAGAATAAAGAAAGAATATTAAGAGCTGCAAAGGAAAAAGGCCAAGTTACTTATAAAGGTAAACCTATCAGACTTACACCTGACTTCTCTATGGAAACCATGAAAGCCAGAAGGTCCTG
>NW_004949115.1:5401680-5413505 GCF_000317375.1 Microtus ochrogaster
TTCTCAGGAAATTCGGGATCAACCTGCCCCAGGACCCAGCAATACCACTCTTGGGAATATACCCAAGAGATGCCCTATCATATTACAAAAGCATTTGTTCAACTATGTTCATAGTAGTATTATTTGTAACAGCCAGAACCTGGAAACAACCTAGATGCCCTTCAATGGAAGAATGGATGAAGAAACTGTGGAATATATACACATTATAGTACTACTCAGCGGTTACATCTTAATGATTTCATTGTCTGATAACAGGAAGCTCCGGACTTAAGCATGTCTCCTGTTTGAATAGAACCCACCCTTGAAAAAACTCAATATCAGCTTCTGTTCACCTTCACACTCTTCTGTTAAAAGTGCCCACTCTGTAATCCAGGATCAACAACTGCCCATAATATCTTTAGCCCTACACAGAACAGGCTCTGGAACCACTTTTAGAATCATGCTCTTAGCTGCTTTCCATTGTCAACCAGATTGTAGTCCTCATAAGGATTTTTTATCAATGAACATCCAATTGCCCCTTGGAAATATGGCATCATGTTTCCAAATCTACGGTCCAAGACATTTGTCTCTGGCTTTTCCAACTTCTGACCTCCCTAGGCAGGACCCAATAATCCACACTGTTCCTGATTTCAGACTTGAAACCATTACTTGCTCAGAATCTCAGGCAGACCCCTTGTAAAGGAGAAAAGAAAACCAACTTCTACTTCATTATTAACTGTTACCAGGGGAAGAGTGTGGAGAGGATGAATGAATTGATACTTGTAATATTTTCTGGTACTGAATATAAACTCGGGGCTTTGTACATGCTGGGCAAGGGTTTTACCACTAACTCACATTGCCAAGCCCACACTGGTAACTTTTGAGTCAATACCAGAACCAGAATCAATGTGAGGTTAGAACACAGAGTGTGCACATTAGTAATGATAACAATTAGTAAACAGTTTATTATGTGCCTGGAATTTTTGCAAATTTATGTATAAGTCAATTAATGCCAAAAGCAACTTGTAAGTACTATTATAACATTTTATTTATGAATAAACCCAAGGCACAAAGACAGTGAATAATTAGCCCTAGTTTATTTTTTATGCCAGTTACTATGTGAAGAACAGGCTACATATATAAGAGCTGCCCCAGTCCTACCCTATCTGCAATGTGCTCCACACACCTATCTGTTCAAGACATACAATGCCAAATTCAACTGTAAATTGAATGATATAAACTTTATATCACAAAAAAAAGAAAATGCTAACCTGGAAACAAACTCAGGTTGTTTGGCTCCATTGTTCTCTATATACTATACAATAGTGCTCTGTTAGGATTTGAATCTAAAATGTTCCTCAAAGTCTCATGTGCTAAGTTTTTGGTTGCCAGGTGATTGATTTGATACTAATGTATATAAACTAATCAGTGAACTATTCCATTTTGAATTCATCATTGGAAGAAATATTGGAAGTTGGTGGGGTGGTATGGGAAGCCGTTCTGTATATGTGTTGCTTTTATTGGTTAGTGGATAAATCTGTTTCGGCCAGTGGCTTAGCAGAATAATGCTATGTGAAAAAAACTAAACTGAATGCTGGGAGAAAGAAGGCAGTCAGCAAGAAGCCATGTAGCTGCTGCTGGGGACAGACACCTCTACTGGAGCCTGTTGAAACTTTGCCGGTAGGCCACGAACTTGTGGTGATGCATAAATTAATGGAGATGGGTTAGTTTAGGATAAAGAGCAAGCTTCAGATATTGGCCAAACAGTATTGCAAATAATATGGTTTTGTGTGATTATTTCAGGGCTGAGCAACCAGGAACAAACTAGCAGCCTCCCCCAACAGTGGGGACATTTGAAAGAGGGGCCTGATTTGAGGGACTAGGTTAGTGGGGACATACCTTTAAGAATATATATTATCCTTAGTCTTCTTTGCTCTCTTCTCTCTTTTTGCCATGAGTTCAGAAGCTCTGCTCCATTATGCTCCTCTCTCCACCATGATCCTCAGCTGTACCATAAGCCCATAGGGACAGTACCAAGTAACAGTTGACAAAACCCTCTAAAATCATGAGTCAAGATAAACCATTCCAGCTATAAATTGTCCCTTTCAAGTGTTTTTCCACAGAAACCAAACACTATCTAACACATGATATTGAGAAAAAGGCTAGCAACAGATGGGTTTTCTGTCATTCTACTATTATCTCATTTTGAAGGGAGAGACTTATCTCACTACTTTCCCAACATGACTTAAAAACAGACCTGAGATGTACTGTGGACCAAATTACGCACCTGTTCCCAAAACGCTTAGGTTGATACCTAAGAGTTGGGAGGTGAGCTTTAGGTTTGTTTGAGGTCATGAAGGTGACCTCATGATGGGTAAATGCTTTTCAGCCAAAGAACACCAGGGAGTTGACTCCCAGCCTCTTCTCCACTCCTCTTTCATCTTCTTTCCTCTCCACTCTCCGTTACACGAAGACACAGTGGGAGAGGGAAGTCTAAATACAAATCAGGCAAACAGCACTCAACAGAAACTGGCCATGTTCATACTTTGATCTTAGCCTTGAAGTCCTCAAAAATTTGAGAAAACAAGTGTGTGATATTTGAGGAATGTGTTTTATGATATATTTATGGCAATCTGAAGAGACAGACTAAAACTAGAGTGTAAAAGCATGCCTCATTATTCTGCCCCTTGAAAGGCTGGCTCTAGATAGACTGGATGTTCATAAGAAAATCGAAAGGGCTATTTTCATGCACAAACCCAGCTCCTAGGTGGCTATAGAACAAGTCATTTGGAAATTTGTCTTAATGGTATATAAAAGATGCACAGCAGAGTGAGGTAATTTTATTTGAATATCAAATTTCAGAGGTTTTTAAAAAGATAACCAGATGCCAAGTTGGCTAAAGTTCAGAACAATACAGTGACCTAAAGGGGAAACAGGATAACAATAAAAAAAAAATGAAAACCAGGCTAGATCCCCAAGGATGAACAGAAATAAATAAGACACATAAAGGATAACATAAAAGCATTTCCTTATCACACTAGGTAAGAAATAAGACTTTTTTTTGAAAATTCAGAACACTATTTTACTCAAATAAATGGAGGAAGAAGGTGGGAGTAGGCGACCGAGCGAAACTGTTTCCCAGTCTTTCTGGCAAGCGAAGATAGTGTCTAAAGACCCAAAAAGGGAAAGTACCAGCTGAAACAGCATGGAAATGCTCAGCAGGCCATTTTAGATGGCTGACAAATGTGGAGACTTAGAAGGCTGTTTTTATGAGTACCATGTCTAAAATAAACAATGCATGTTTCCAAATTTACAAAAGGTTGGCTTAATTTACCCATAGATTGTTATGTAATTGAAATATTAGAGCTGAATCTTTTCTTCCACTCTTTCAAATCTCCCCTAATACTTAGAACAAAGTGGGATATATGCTCAGTAGTTAGTAAGTATATGTTGACACTACTGTTTAGAAATGAGGTAGATTCTAGACATCAGTCAACACACTTACTTCTATGTAGAACTTCTAAGAGATAAGAACAGACTCTTTCTTGTAGGTCTCATTCAAACCAAGGGGAAAAGGAATTTTATGCTGCAGTAGTTGACAGTCTAATGAAACAGAAAAATGGACATACACCAAGAATCCCAGCTTACGTAAGAGTAAAAGTGACAATTCAACAATTGTATTGATATTGGGTCCAAATCTTGTAGATAATGTAAATAAAGTAGCAATTCAACTGCATCTTGTCACAAAAATATTGTTCCAATTGCTGGGTACATATAGAGTTTTTTGTGTTTCTATTTCTTGGAGTAATTTTAGACCTTACAAGTAAATGGCTAGACTGCTAGTATCAAAAGCATTCCATCCCAGATAGAGTTTTTGTCTTCAAAATCTGATTCTTGATCCTTTCTGAAGGCTTTGAAGATCTTCCCCATGGGCTGGAGAGATTGCTCAGAGGTTAAGAGCACTGGCTGCTCTTCCAAAGGTCCTGAGTTCCATTCCCAGCAACCACATGGTGGCTCACAACCATCTATAATGAGATCTGGCGCCCTCCTCTGGCATGCGGGCATACATGGAGGCAGAATGTTGTATAATAAATAAATAAATAAATAAATAAATAAATAAATAAATAAATAAATAAATAAATAAATAATATAATATATAAATAAATAAATAAATAAATCTTTTTAAAAGATCTTCTACATCTCATTATGCAATCATCCTACCCAGATAATACCACAGGAAGTAGTAAACAGTTCAGTGATGAAATCTCAAATGTTACTGTTTATTGGATATAAGGATAAGAAACTCATAGAGATCTACAGGAGAGCATCGTGCCCGTGGTTGATAGTATTTGGAGTACTTTCGCAAGAGGGCCAATCCTATATTAAATATCACATTACAAAAATAATAAATAAGAGGACAGGAAGACTTGCTTGACAATAATTGATAGGTTTATAGCAGAGAGATTATGGTAAAGACTTCACATTTGTGTACTTCTCTCCAAACTCATCCCATTATATCTGTTAATCATGTGAAGCATTTTAAATATAAAATCTGTAAACACAAATATTGGTTATGTGTGTTCTCTATTGAGCACAGTTCTAGACAGTGAAGATAAAGACATGAATGAGATAGACAAGGACTCTGCTTTATGTGGGATTATATTCTAGTAAGAGAAGACATACAATGAACAATCAAATAAGAATAAGATGTTTCATGTCTTGCTGAGTATAATAAAATTGGTACTGTCAACAGAGGAAGTTAATAGATGATCAAGAAAAGTTGTATCACAGTCAGGCTGAATAAGGAGGAATGCTCTGACAGAAGAGGGTCCTGAGGAGAAATATGAATAAACTGAGGTGAAAAGAGCGATTATCTTCACGAAACACACTGGGGGAATTCTTTATGTCTACTCTTTTGACTTTCTCTACTGTAGCCATAAGGAACATTTCTCTATTGTGTGCCTTTGAACATGCCCATTTCCTTTACCTGAAATACTCTATCCCCTTTCTCTCTTTTTATCCCCTTATATACTTCTAGGCTCTGATTAAGGATCCATTCTATAGGTAGGTCTTTCCTAATTCCTCCAGGTGAGATTAAGAGCCATATCAGACAGTCATTTTCAGGCTCATCACTCATTCTGCTCACTTATTATCCATATGATCCGCTTTTTTTTAAACTTTCAGAGATTAGAAGCATGTATTAGCGTCTGATTTCTTGTCATCACTAATCATTTTGATCATCATCATCATCATCATCATCATCATCATCATCATCATCACTGGCCCAATGATGACTTAGTTAACCACTCACTGAGATTAGAAATCTCATTAATGCTCTCTTGATGGATGGCTCTGTGAATCCTCAACAAGCAGATAAAGATGTTTCCCACATGCCTTAAACATGTATCATGTTTCACTCATATATTCATGCATTTTCATCCATGTTTGCTATTTTTATTCCTTCCATAAAACAAATTCCCTGATGTAAATTTTCTAATATTTTGAAAATATCTGAAATAAGCCAGACTACTCCAATTAGGAGTACACCAGAAAGACTTGTGATGCTGCTCAAAAACACATCACACTCATTTTCTACCAGCTCTTAAACATCTTTCATTGTCCATTGTTTCCCAGTGTTGTGTTAGTAAAAAATTAAAAGGTAAAGGTACCTTTGATTTAAATTAACCTTTTTAATTTGATAATATTTTTAGCTATCAACAAATGTAAATCATATAAGATGATGATGTTTTTCATATGAACCTAACAATGGATACACAATAGTAGTGAAATTCCTTCAAAGTCACTTGAGATTCTCCAAGCCTCTGGTGCAAGGTACAGTTTTAATATAACAAAATTGGCTTGAGTTCTGCAGAAAGTACTGGGTACAGTTCAACTTTGAGTGTGTTCTCTAATTAAAAAAGTCAATAATTGGAAGGTGAAAAATAATGAGCTCTATTACATTGCTAATGACTTAATGAGAGATTTGGGGTTTGTTTCTACACTTGGTATTATTTGTTCTAGACTGGCCTCCTGTCAGACATCACTTGCAAGCAATATCACAAAACAGTTTAGAAAATGAGAAGGCAATTCATGTACACATAAAATATTACTCTTACTTTGTATGCTTTTTTCACATAAAAGGTCACATGTAAGGTCTAGCTCTGGAGTCTGAGCATACAAACTATAGCATATAGACTGATAACTCCAAGGGAGTCCTACTATGATAGATGGGGGAGTTGAATTTCTTGAGTACTATATATCTCTAATGATGAAATTCAAGGTTGGCACTGAATAGTATCTAAGCTATGAAGATTTCCATGAATTTTATGTCTCCTAACATTAAAGAAATGAGTGATTTACATGCAGCAGACTTTATTTTCAGTGAAAACTTTTATACAGGGCACACACAACCACTACTACTGAAGGTAAGATGACTAGTTATCTAACAAAATGCCCACTTGGTGCTCATCACTATCCTAAAGGAGGAATAACTGTGAAAAGCACCAGCAGGAAACACACCACATTCGGCTATGAGACAAACGTGCTGAGGTTGAAGAGAAAACTCTTCCAATATTATCTTCTATGTAAGGCACCTTTGTGATGCATTCCATAGCAAGAAAGACTAAAACTCCCTCCCTCCTCTCTCTCTCTCTCTCTCTCTCTCTCTCTCTCTCTCTCTCTCTCTCTCTCTCTCTCTCTCTCTCTCTCTCTCTCTCTCTCTCTCTCTCTCTCTCTCTCTCTCTCTCTCTCTCTCCAAAAGCACCACCAAAAAAACAAACATCAATCAAAATCCCATAAGAAAAAACAACCAAACAAAAACAAAGTCACACACACACATAAATGTCATTGAGTCCGTTTTGAGTTGGGCAAGTACTCCTGAGGACAGGGCTTCCTTGGGAGTACATTTGACATATCCAGTGACAATCCATTGAAGAAAACTTATTTTCTCTTTCTTATCAGTTATCAATTGCAAATAGTATCTTGGTTAGGAACAGGACTTTGAGTCCACTTCTGCTTCTCAGTGTTGGAATTCTATATGGTTTAAACATATACAAGTCTTGGTCATGTTCCCATAGTCCGTGTGTTCACATCAACCAACCCTGTTTTGTGTACAGAAGATGCTGTTTTCTTGGAGCCATCCAACACCTCTGGCTCTTATAATATTCCCACCTCTACTTCCACATATATCCCTGAGCATTCGGGGAGGGCTTTGATAAGACATTCCATTTAGAACTGAATATTGTCTAGTTGTGGGTTTCTGAATTATTAACATCTACTCCAATAAGAAGATTTCCTTAATGTATATTGTTTATGTGGCTAAATTGTAGAGAAATTTATAGGGCAACAGTAGAAAACTAATGTAGTTTCTAACTAATGTAGCTTCTACCTACTTCAGAAGATCTCCCTATAACCCCTAAAATTCTCAAAGTCAATGCTTAAATGTTTTATAAGTTTTATTTGGATAAGGTCTGAATCCTGGACATACAGTCATTGTTTATCTACAACATCTTCATATAAATTAAATTGCATAAAATATTTGTACTTAATAAATTCCTATAAGAAAGACTCACCCAACAACCCCAGACTGTACCCCCTTCTCCTGGGAACCATACTAGGGCCCACAGCCTAGACAGTATTGCAAGAAATCAGGCTGGTCCTAGAAGCCCTAGGTAAGACACTGTCTACCACCCACAAGATACCTTTAAAACCTTCCCTACAACCCCAGACTGCACCCACTCCCACCTCTCAATCCCACCCCCACCCCTAGCTCCATACCCTGGTCTACAACTTCAGAAGAAGACTCCTGCTTTATCAGAGGCCAGACAGGATCTAGGGATCCAAGGTCTAGAACTTCAGAAAAATTCAGCTTTATTGGAGCATAGACCAGATCTAGAAAACTCCAGTACTAGAGGCCAGGCTGGTCCTAGGAACTCCATAGGCCACATCAGATCTAGGGTCCACAGTCTGCACCCACTCCTCTGGGCTCCATATGCTGGTGTATAAATTTGGAAGAGGACTTTGGCCTTAACATAAGCCAGGCTGGATCTAAGGACCCATAGATCCCAGACCTAGAAGGGACACCCTACTAAACCTGAAGATGTTGCAGGGAGGGGGCCCCTAGATTGTCCCTGCCGCCCGGCCAGCTTACACCCAAAATAACCACACAGTAACTGTATTAATTAAAACACTCCTTTGCCATTAGCTCTAACTTCTTATTGGCTTACTCTTATATATTAGTTTAACCCATCTCCATTAATCTGTATCACCACACAGCAGTGGCTTACCAGAGATTCTAACCGGAGTCCATCTCCAGAGGAGGATCCATGGCTTCTCTTACTCTGCCCTTCTTCATCCCATCATTCAGTTCTGTTTTCTGTGCCTACCTAAGTTCTGCCCTATCAACTAAACCAAGACAGGTTCTTTATTCATTAACCAATGAAAGCAACACACAAACAAAACGAAGATACACTAACCACCCGAACACTTGGTCATTTAGGCCAGAAGACCTAAATGAGAGAAAAGAGAAACTAAGGAACAAATCATCCAACAAGGACAAAAACATTTAACAAAGACAAATGAAGAAACGAACACCTAGACCTAAAATCATTCCAATTTCAGAAGCATAAACCCCAGTGTAAGAACACACTCAATAACACACAAGAGAATATGGTATCACCAGAGCCCAGCTATTCTACAACAGCAAGGCATGAACAATCCAACACATCTGAAGCACAAGAAAATGACCTTGAAATTACTTTATTAAGGTGATAGACGTCCTTAAAGAGTATATGAACAAATTCCTTAAGGAAATTGAGGGAAAGACAAGCAAAAATTAGAAGAAATCAATAAATCCTAAAGGAAAACCAATAAAAAACAAACAGATAAAGGAAATTGTTCAAGACCTGAAAATGGAAACAGAAGCACTAAATAAAACACAAATGGAATCCTAGAAATGGAAAATCTGGGTAAGCAAAGTAAGCAAACATAAACTACAGACACAAGCATCACCAACAGAATACAAGAGATAGAAGAGAGAATCTCAGGCACTGAAGACACGATGAAGGAAATAGGTTTATCCATCAAAGAAAATTTTAAATCCAAAAATTCCTAACACAAAGCATCCAGGAAATCTGGGACACTATGAAAAGACCAAACATAATAATAGTAGAAATAGAAGAAGGATATGAAACCCACATGAAAAACCCTGAGAATATATTTAACAAAATCATAGAATAAAATTTTCCCAACCTCAATAAGGTATAAAGGTACAAGAAGCTTACAAAACCCCAAATAGATTGGATCAGAAAAAAATCAAACTAAATAAGGTATAAAGGTACAAGAAGCTTACAAAACCCCAAATAGATTGGATCAGAAAAGCAAATCCCCTCACCACATAATAATCAAAACACTAAACATACAGAACAAAGAAAGAATATTAAGAGAAGCAAGGGGGAAAGGCCAAATAATACATAAGGGCAAACCTCAAAGAGATGTTCAGCATCATTAGCTATCAAGTAAATGCAAATCAAAACAACTCTGAGATTCCATCTTACACCTGTCAGAATGGTAAAATCAAAAACACCAATGATAGCTTATGCTGGAGAGGATGCGGAGTAAGGGGAACACTCATCCATTGTTGGTGGGAATGCAAACTTATACAGCCACTTTGGAAGTCAGTGCGGTGGTTTCTCTGAAAAATGGAATTCAATCTACCTAAAGACCCAGTTATACTTCTCTTGGACATATATTCAAATAATGCCTAATCATAGCACAAAGATACTTGTTCAACTATGTTCATAGCAGCTTTATTCGTAATATTCAGAACCTGAAAACAACCTAGAGGTCCCTCAACCTAAAAACTGATAAAGAAAATGTGGTACATTTACACAATGGAATGTTAGTCAGCTGTAAAAAAAAAAAAGTTAAGGACACCAGAAAATTTGCAGCCAAATGGATGGAGCTAGAAAAAAAATCATTTTGAGTAAGGTAAACCAGATACAGAAAGACAAACATACTATGTACGCACTCATAAGGGGATTTTAACTGTAAAGTAAAGAATAACCATGCTTAAAATCCACAGCCTCAGAGAGAATAGATAACAAAGATGGTTTATGGGGAGGGACACCCAGATATCCCTGGAAAGGGGAAATAGAAGAGATTTTGTGAGTGAATTGGGGGTAGGTGGGGATGGGAACATGAACGATCAGGTTGGGAGGGGCGGAGGGGAAGAGTGCTGAAGGAGTCTGCTGCGGTGGCATTTCCGAACCAGGTAAGAACCTTGCACAAGAGAATCTCCCAGGAGTCTGTGGGGAGAACTTCAGCTTGGACTCCTAACAATAGCAGTTAAGTAGCCTTAACTGGCTATCTCTTGTGATCAGATTGCTGCCTGGCCCAATTATCAGAAAGGTGTCCACTCAGCAACTGATGCAGGCAGATGCAGAGACCCACAGCTAAACCTTAGGCAGAATTCAGGAATCCTGTAGAGAAGGAGGAGGAAGGATTGAAGGAGCCAGAATGGTCAAGGACACCACAACAAACCTCATAGAAACAACTAACCTGGGCACATAGGGGTTCCCAGTGACTGAAATGACAACTAGGGAGTCTGCATGTGACTGGCCTAGGCCCTTTGCATATTGTGACAATTGTGTGGCTTGGGCCTCTTGTGTGACTCCTAATGGTGGGAACAGGAGTTGTATCCAATTCTTTTAGCTTTTGGGACCCTACTCCTCATACTGGGTTGCCTTGCCTCCCCCCCCCACCTGCCTTTAATAAATGGGGAAGTACTTAGTCTTACTGCACCTTGATATGCCATGCTTTATTGATACTCATGGAAGACCTGCCCTTTCCTGGATGGAGAGGGAAGAAGACGGGACTGGGGTATGGAAGTAGGGAGGGGGGATTAGAAAAGGAACTAGAAGGGTAGAGTGGGGGAGAAGAATTTGACCAGGATGTGAAATAACTAGATGAATAAAAAATGAAAATAAAAATAAATAAAAATTCCTACAAATAAGACATGAGGAAGTTGTTCTTATCTTGTTTGGTTTGCCCAATGCTAAAGTTTTCCTTTTTAAAGTTTTACTTTATTATTTGTGGAGGGGGCATTTCTTCCTTGTAAAAAATTTAGAAAATACCATACCAATGCATAAATAACTAATTTCAATAAGGATTGACAAGAGTCAAAGAGCCTAGCAGCCGTTGAGGTCGAGTGGAAAACTAAAACTAAATTTTCTAAATTAATAATATTGTTTATGACTGTAATTTTCAACACACCAAATTATACAGTATTTTTTCTAATAAAAATGTATAATGTTCACTTTAACATTCCAAAATTAAATTCATAGATACTATAACTTCTACATATGCTTTAACAGGAGGGGCCTGCTTGTTGGGGTTTCTAGCTCTATCCCCTTAGTGGCCAACTCTCACATCTTGATTAACCCATTTTATTAATCTGTGTTCACCACAAGGTTGTGGCGTGAACATATACTTACTGGCATGAGTATAACCAGCATCGTCTTGAGCAGGAGAAGCATGACATCTGCCAGACTGTCCTTTTTTCCAGAATTTTGTTCTGTCTTTCCTGCCTACCTAAGTTTTTGCCCTATCAAAATGCCAAGGCAGTCTCTTTATTCAACCAATGAAAGCAACACACAAACATGAGAACCTCCTACACCATTTCACCTTTTTCTGTTTAAACAAAAAGGAAAGTCTTTCACTTTAACATAGTAAAATTACATATAACAAAACAGTTATCGGGCTGGAGAGATGGCTCAGTGGTTAAGAGCATTGCCTGCTCTTCCAAAGGTCCTGAGTTCAATTCCCAGCAACCACATGGTGGCTCACAA
>NW_004949115.1:5414125-5425605 GCF_000317375.1 Microtus ochrogaster
AAATGCCATATTTTGTAGTCTTTGAAAGATATGAAGAATGACTATTTAACTGAAATATATCTCCATATATCTATAAAATTTCACTAACATGACTACAAGCTATTATCGATGATTATCCATTAAGAACCTATATTTCTTAATTATACATTACATTTGTAAATGAACTACACAATCACAATATCTTAATGAACATCAGAAATACATATACATATAACAAAATGGACTTTAAATTTATACCAATCAAGTAAAATCCATACCAATGCAAATTATTCATACCTATATAATATCCCTCTTTAAATGTAAAAGAACATTTATAAACAATATTTGGGAATATCATACTATAATATGCCTAAATTCAAAATATATTTATAACTGATATACAGAATATACAGTAACCAAAATATCATAAGTGTTATTATATAAATACTTTGATAGGACTACACTGAGAAACAAAATGAAGGTATTAATGTCTACTGAGAATATATTAGCTACAAATGCAGGTGGATGTGGAAGTGTTGTATTCATATTTTAAATACTATAAGTGCTATGCCATTGAGAAAACAATGAAGTGATATTGAAATGCTGAAATAAAAAATACCCTAGCAACCAATAATTCTACATTCAGTTAAAATATCTTTCAGAAATGAAAGATAAAGGCATGTTCAGACAACAGCTGAGAGAAGTTGCTGCTAGCACAAGTGGAAAAAAATGTTAAATAAGTTCTTCATACCAAAAAAATATGATTCTAGGCAGCTACTTGAATATATGCAGAAAGTTGTAAAACAATAGAGGAAAATAATATAAGAAACATTGCCAGGAATAGCATGATCTTTAAAAATTGTGGTTGGAACTTATGGTGAAACCATTTATGCCAAACAGGCAATTATGTACTCCCTTAAATTTCCCAGCAGTCTTTCAGGTTGAGGTGAACTTTACTATGGCTCTGCCCAGTGAGCTAAGAGCAGAAGTGATGCATGAGGGTGCTGAGGTAGGTAAAAGCATTCTGCCAAGGGAAAGCTTTGCATTCTCTTTTTTTCTTTTCTTGAGAGAGGGTTTATCTATGTAGCTTTAGAGCCTGTCCAGGAACTAACTAACTCTTGTAGACAAGGCTGGCCCTGAACTCACAGAGATCCACTTGCCTCTGCCTCCTGAGTGCTGGGATTAAAGGCGTGCACCACCGCCGCCCAGTGAACATGTTCAAGTTTCTAAGGAGATATTACAATGTGGACTTAAAAGCACATTTAATTATTTAGCAACTATTTAGCTTTAAATTAAAATATGATTTGGCAGAAGTATTATTGTTAATTTAATTTCATATCCTTCCCTCTACACCAATTTTGAACAAGAAAGGACTCTTTGATGACTTCATCCTTATTTGGCATATAAAGAAATTAAGATACAAACTTTTCTTTCCTCTGCATTGAAATCAGTCTCATTTATATTTTATAATAAATGGGCCTTAAATGTAAACAAAGATTATGCTCCAAATCTCTAAATTAAATTTTTTCATACATCTCTAAGAGATGGAGAACAAAAGAACTCTACTTCAACACAGGTTCTAAGACAGTGCTTTTGCTCACTCAGGAGGCAATTTTTTTCTACACTCCCATCTTTAAACAGGAAATTGAGCTCCATGGCTTAGCAAAATGTGGTTTGTCCATCACAAGCCTGAAGTGTTCATTATTAAAGAGTCAAAACAAGGGCTAAAGGGACAAATTAACCATTAATAACATTTAGTTCTCTTCTAGAGGCCCCCAATTCAGACCCTAATACCCACATTGGGTGGCTCACAACCATCTACAACTCCAGTTCCAGAGGATCAGAAACCCACTTCTGACTTCTACACAAACACACACACACACACGCACGCACACACACACGTAATGAAATAAATCTTTAAAAATAAATTAATACAGCAAATGATAAAATCTTGTATGTTAGGAACTACTATGAGCATGTTACAGAATGTAAAAGGTCAGTGCATATATTACAGGTCATATGATTCAAAGCCTATATTTTACAAGCGAGAAACTGACTTAATTAAGTTCTGCTCAAGTGCTGTCCACAAAATGATCAGACCAGGCGTGAGTAGTCCATGGACAATTACCCAGGTCTACTATCTCCTAAATAGTAATCCTTTGAGTAATCTTTTCACTAATTTCCATTTGCTCTGACATAAGTGGCCTATATAAACATAACTTAGAATCCTTAATATGTGAATATGGATTGAAAAGTTGAATAGGACAACATAGCAAGAGGAGTTAAAGGCTAACATACACTGAAATATAAAAAAGTCTAGGTAAGAGTATATAAATGTATCCAGGGAAAGATTATTACTACTTCTAATCCATATCCAGAACCTTCTGGAACTATCCATCACCACATTTGTAACTAAAATACACTTGAAGCTCTCTATTTCAAGGGTGAGTTTCACAAAAGCACCTACCCTTGTTCCAAGGAGCTTCTGAGCTAACTGGCTGACAGTGAGGCTATAGCATCAAGCTAGGATCAGGAATGTGGTCAGTAATGCATTGTGGAGGATTCAGCAAGTTGGTAAAAGGAATCCTCCCAATTTGTATCTTGGTTTCCTCAGCCTTGGATCTGACCCCAAGACCAACCCAAGTTGATCCTTTGTTCTCCAATGTGCCTTCCTTTCAAGACTTTTACCTGTAAGAAAACCACCAGTTTGCACTTGTCCGTCCTGCCAGATTGCAAGACAGTAAATCTCAGCAACTGAAGACCATACAATCCAAGCTGCCCCGTTTTCCATCGTTACACACCAGGGGCCAAGGGGTGCAGTATGCAATGCTCAGAAAATCCCATTTATTAAAAAGCACATTTTAAAGGAATATTTTGTTGACACTGGTATCATACACATCTAAGATAGTGTTCTTTCACGGGTGGGAAGAAGTAATGGTGGTAGGGTAGAAGGGATCTAGTGAATACACTTGCATTATGCAGAATACTGACAAGGCAAAACATGGTGCATACCCAAGTGAGTTTTCCCAGGTTTTCTGGTTGGAAGTGTCCTACTGAAGTCATTAGTGAATTCCCTCAAGATCCAAAAATGCATATCATGTGAACTTGCTGATTGGTATATATTTCATGTTTGTTCCCATGCCTTCATTTTCATCAATATCTATTGCTTACAATTATATTATTAGTTAAGTGTTTTTGTTCTTTTCCTATTGTTTACAGATGATAACTTTAATTGTAGGTATAGATGCATACATCTAAATATATATATATATATATATATATATATATACGCAATTGGATGTTGAAATAGTATGTGCATATTGTATAGGTATAATGTTTATAGTCACTCTTAGGAGAATTGCTATTTAAGTCTTATCTCCCTAGGGCACAAATACGCTAAGTAAGACTTTTACAATTAAATAATTATTTTTACATTGTGATGCCCTTATTTTCCTGCTTAAATCAACCATCACTTTCCTGTTCCAGCCGCCTCTGGGCTTAGAGAGGATGCAGTTTGGGGCTAGAAAATGCTTTTAGGCAGTAGTTCTTAAACTTCACCATACATCAGAATCCCTCGGGAGCTTGTTAAAATAGAATGCTGAACCCACAAGAAGTTGTGATTCAGTAGGTCTACTGGATGCAGGGTGTTGAGCATTTGCATATTTGACAAACTCCCAGGTGATGTTGATGCTACTGGGCTGGGTACTCCAGTTTGAGAATCACTGATGATGCACACATATCTACCTGTCTCTGACTTTGATGGCATAGTTTAAAACTAGCTCTCAGTCCACAGAGAATGAGAGGAAAGGAAACACATGCTTGAACATAGCAGTCCGTAGAAAGGAAGCATATGTACAGTATCATCCTCTCCCTCTTCAAAGGGAAATTTGCAGAGAATAAGGTAGTTCACACTGGTAGTAAGTGGTAAGAGGAAAGAAATTGAAATTGTATTTGCTGCTTAGCATGTATATGTTTTCTGGACACTGATATTCAGACTGATCCTCTCCCCCTGCCACCACCAAATAAAATAAATTCACCACTTTCCCTCTGCTCTAGACAAACTTAATTTTCCAGTTCTCAAACTTTAGTGTGAAAAGTTCAGATTTGAATTTTTGTATCTTCACCAGATATGAATCTTAGGACAACAGCTCACAGTAAAAGAGTAACTTGAATAGAGGTGGTAGAGAAGCCACACTTTGAGAAGCACAGTTCTGACATCAAAAAAAAGGTGAAATACAAGAGGAAAGAAACCAAGGTAATATTTTCAGTAAACTCTAGAAGCAAGCATCTCTTCACATATTTCAGATAACATACTCAGGGTAGAAGTCTGGTGTGGTATAATTAGAGTGACATTTGGCCTTGCAAATGCCATCTAAGGGTTTTTAAAAGAAGATCTCATAAACAATTTAGTAAAAGACTAACTCCAGTACCATATACATATATATTCTTTAAAGCACTTGTTTCAATTACCTGATTACTCATCACTACCTCTGTGAACTTGCCTGCCCCATGTGTAACAGATTTTTTTTTAATTCCATGTGCAAAAGTTAAATGATTGAACTAGGAATAGAACTTGTGTCCTGGAACTCTGTACTTGTATTGAGTTGAAGTCATGGATAGCTGAAAATACATTACCTATGCCTCCAGGTTGTCCTTTTTTGGAAGATCTATCATGGTTTGGTACCCGAAGTTCATAAAACATGGCACCATTTAACAGGGTCCTGAATAAATAAGCAGATTGCCTCTCTAATTAAGGTACATTTTGCCTTTGGGGCTATTATCCAAAATTCACCAAGACTATAGTTATAGAAGTAGAGTGACAGAGAGGAGGGCAGAGAGACCACTCAGGTCTGTTGGAGGCAGAGACTGCACTTCAGTTTCCCGGCTGTCCAGACCTGAATAATCACACAGAAACATCCCACATCAGTCTGTTACTACTGGCAATATACTTGTTTCCAGAGTATGACAGAGGTATCTGCATATCTACAAGCCTTTCAAGAGCACTTCAGGAAAATCGGTATAAACTGGCATTTCTTCACCATCCGTAAACTGCATTTACTTGAAACAGCTGTCCCTAACTGCTAGATACCTTTGTGTATCTGCTGTGGTCCCATCTGTCTATATAAGGAGTAGCTTTTGTTAAATAAAATATTGGGCAAGACAGAGGGAGACGTGTCAGATTTTTGTCAGGATACATTACTAAGAACCGTGGCAGAAAGCTAATCTCAAAAGCAGCAATAATTAGAGAGCCTGAAGACACTGGCCAGAAGAATACATTTATTTAAACATCAGGTGTCAATTATAGTCTCTAAGTCCTACAATTTCTCCTATCCTTATGACCCCATCACAAGTTGTGTATTTCATCCCCATCTGCCCCTCCAGTCGCTGGAACCTCAGTAGACATTAGAAGAACTCCCATTCTTCCGTCCCTTACCTAATTACAAGGAGAAGACAGATATTTTAGAATGAATTTTAATCAGTGTGATGTATGCACATTCCAACTTTTCAGAATACTTGTTTAGTAGCATTTGGTCAGGGTTGGAGGGCTATAATAAGTAGAACTGTGAGAGAACAGCCCACAATCAGCATGGCTTGCAAGGCAACCTATTGTAAAACACTGCAGCTTGCCTTATTACCTTCCACGGTCCGTAGCTGGCTTCTGCCCAAGGCTAGAATGGAATACCTTAGGTACTTGACCTTTCATCTCATTTTTTCCAGCTCTTATTCCTATGCCCCCATACCTTTGCTACGGAGAGCAGTAGATATGTACCACAATTCACAAGACCCAGAAACAATTTTAATGAAAATAAGGATGCTGAATGCAAGCAAGGGGGAAAAATAGACACCTTTTTGCCTATTATAAACTTATTGTCAGTGTCAAGGACAGAATCAAGGCATCACGTAAGTAACAAATTTGATTGATGCTCCATCTTTAAAACAATTGTTCAATTTTTCAATATACACAAGTAACACAGCAAATCAAATCAATATGATTTCCTCCTTTGCTGACCTGCCCCACACCTCTCCCACGGCAAAGGGTTATTTGCAAAACATCAAACACTCCTTCCACTGGAATTCTCCCATGTGCTCTCATGGAATACTGATGAATAACTATCCTGCCTGGGTTTCGTGTGATCAACAGCCTCCAGTTTCCTTTGATTTTGAGCAAAACTCACAGTGGTTTTCCCTAACTGCTGTGGACCAGGATGCACAGTAGTGCTGTGGGAGAAGTATGCAACAATCGAATTCGCCAGTTCAGGGCGCCTCGACATTACCTCTTCTGCCTTTTCTTTCTACTTCGACTTTTCCCTTTCTACTTCTGGAAGATAAAGTAAACATCAGGACCAAAAAAAGCTCAGACTTTCCTTCCCCTGCTTTTCTGCTTGCTTCCAACTTCTAAGTAGTATTGGTCAACTCGGGCTTGCCTACCTCCTCCTCTACTTCTCTCAGGGGAAATAAATTTGGATCCATATGCCAAAATTAGATCTGTACATAAGGACTTAGATGCATTCAGAGATCATTTGTTTAATTGATAACCCTGGTTTACAAACAAGAAAGATATATTTTATCATATACTGATAATATGTTCACTCTATTCTCATTCTCATATATTCCCTTTAATCTCATTTTTAAATTCTATCATTATCTGTATTGTATAGTTTTGGAGACTGAAGCATTAAGGAATTACACAACTACCCAATCATACAGTCAGCAAGCAGTGATATGGCTACTTAAAGCCAGATATGTACAGCTTCACATTTTATGATTTAATCACCAAATTTACTGCTTTTCATAGCCACAACAACCCTGAAGAGAGGCTAAACAATTATCTAAAATAATTTTATATTTCTTTTTGGAGCCTTCTTGTGTGTTTAGCATATAACTAGTTTGCCGTAAGCAGCAGCTTTAGGAATGGAGGGATAATGGGTAACAAAGACATTAGCACTTGTGACAGAAGGCATAGACAAAGAACAAGGTAACATTTGTTTTGTTTTTGTTTTTATTATTTTGTTCTATTTTTAAAAGATTTTTTCTCTTTTTTATTGATTTTATTGAGCTCTACATTTTTCTCTTCTCCCTTTCCTTCCTCTCCCCTCCCCTTCAACTCTCTCCCATGATCCCCATGCTCCCAATTTACTCAGGAGATCTTGTCTTTTCCTACTTCCCATGTAGATTAGAGCTATGTAGTGTCTCTTAAGTTCCTCATTGTTGTCTAGATTCTCTGGGATTGTGATTTGTAGGCTGGTTTTCTTTGCTTTATGTTTAAAAACCACTTATGAGTGAGTACATGTGATAATTGTCTTTCTGGTTCTGGATTACCTCACTCAATATAATGTTTTCTAGCTCCATCCATTTGCCTGCAAATTTCAAGATGTCGTTATTTTTTTCTGCTGTGTAATACTCCATTGTATACATCTACCACATTTTTCTTATCCATTCTTCGGTCGAGGAGCATTTAGGTTGTTTCTGGGTTCTGGCTATGACAAACAAAGCTGCTGTGAACATAGTTGAGCACAAGTCCTTGTGATACAATTGAGAATCATTTGGGTAACTATCCAAAAGTGATATTGCTGGGTCTTGAGGAAAGTTTTTACCTAATTTTCTGAAATATCTCCATACTGACATCCAAAGGGGTTGTACCAGTTTGCACTCCCACCAGCAATGCAGAAGTGTTCCCATTACCCCACAACCTCTCCAGCATAAGTTGTCATCACTGTTTTTAATCTTGGCCATTTTTATCTGTGTAAGATGGAATCTCAGATTTGTTTTCATTTGTATTCCTCTGATAGCTAAGGATGTTGAACATTTCGTTAAGTGTCTTTCAGCCATTTTAGATTCCTCTGTTCAGAGTTCGCTGTTTCGTTCTATACACTATTTTTTACTGGGTTATTTACCAATTTCTTGATATATATATATATAGATAGATAGATAGATAGATAGATAGATAGATAGATAGATAGATAGAGAGAGAGAGATCCACCTGCCTCTTCCTCCCAGTGTTGAGATTAAAGGCATGTGCCACCACCACCTGGACTTCTTTGCATATTTGGAGATCAGCCCTCTGATGTGGGATTGTTAAGGATCTTTTCCCATTCTGTAGGTTGCTGTTTTGTCTTGTTGACCATGTCCTATGCCTTGTAGAAGCTTTTCAATTTCAGGATGTCTCTTTTATTCATTGTTTCTCTCAGTGTCTGTACTACTGGGGTTATATTTAGGAAGTGGTCTCCTGTGCCTATGCATTCAATTGTACTTCCCACTTTCTCTTCTATAAGGTTCAGTGTGGTTGGTTTTATGTTGAGGTCTTTGATCCATTTGGACTTGAGTTTTGTGTGTGGTGATAGATATGGGTCTATTTTCATTCTTCTAAATGTTGATATCCAGTTATGCCAACACTACTTGTTAGATATGCTTTCTTTTTTCCATTTTATATTTTTTTTGCTTCTTTGTCAAAAAATCAGGTGTTTGGGTTAATATCCGGGTCTTCTATTAGGTTCCATTTGTCCTCCTGTCTGTTCTTAGGCCAATACCAGGCTGTTTTCATTACTGTAGCTCTGTAGTAAAGTTTGAAGTCAGGGTTGTGATGCCTCCCAAAGTTCCTTTATTGTACAGGATTGTTTTTGCTATCCTCTATTTTTTTGATTTTACATATGAAGTTGAGTACTGTTGTTTCAAGGTGTGTAAAGAATATTGCTAGAATTTTGATGAGCATTGCATTGAATCTGTAGATTGCTTTTGGTAAGATTGCCACTTTTACTATGTTAATTCTACCTACCCAAAAACCTGGGAGATCTTTTCATTTTCTGGTGTCTTCTTCAATTTCTTTCTTCAAAGATTTAAAGTTCTTGTCATACAGGTCTTCCAACTGTTTGGTTAGAGTTACTCCGAGATATTTTATGCTATTTGTAGCTATTGAGAAGGAAGATGTTTTTCTGATTTCTTTCTCACCCCATTTATCATCTGTGTAAAGGAGGGATAATGATATTTTTGAGTTAATCTTGTATCCTGCTTCATTACTGAAAGTGTTTATGAGTTGTAGAAATACCTTGGTAGAATTTTTGTGGTCACTTATGTAAACTATCATATCATCAGCAAATAGTGAGAGTTTGACTTCTTCTTTTCTGATCTGTATCCCCTTGATCTCCTTTTGGTGTCATTGCTCTAGGAAGGACCTCAAGAACTATATTGAATAGATATGGAGAGAGTGGACCATCTTGTCTTGTTCCTAATTTAAGTGGGATCGCTGCAAGTTTCTCTCCATTTAGTTTGATGTTGGCTGTTGGCTTGCTGTATATTGCCTTTATTATGTTTAGGTATGTTCCTTGTATCTGGGCTCTCTCCAAGACCTTTATCATGAAGGGATGTTGTATTTTGTCAAAAGACTTTTTGGCATCTGATGATAGTATCATGTGGTTTTTATTTTTCAGTTTGTTTAAATGGTGGATTACATTGACAGATTTTCATATGTTGAACCATCCCTACATATCTTGGATGAAGCCAACTTGATCACGGTAGATGATTTTTCTAATGTATTCTTGGATTTAGTTGGCCAGTTTTTTATGGAGTATTTTTGAATCAATGTTCATGAGTGAGATTGGTCTATGATTCTCTTTCTTTCTTTCTTTCTTTTTTCTTTTTGGTTTTTCGGGACAGAGTTTCTCTGTAGCTTTTGGTGCCAATACCGGAACTAGCTCTTGTAGACCAGGCTGGCCTTGAACTCCCACAGATCCGTCTGCCTCTGCCTCCCAAGTGCTGGGATTAAAGCTGTGGGCCACCACCGCCCGGCTTATGATTCTCTTTCCTAATAATGTCTTTATGTGGTTTGGGTATCAGGGTAATTGTAGCCTCATAAAAAAAGAGTTTTGCAATGTTCCTTTTGTTTCTATTGTGTGGAACAATCTGAGGAGTATTGGTATTAGTTCTTCTTTGAAAAACTTGCAGAATTCTGAGCTGAAACCATCTGGTTCTGGCCTTTTTGGTTGGGAGACTTTTGATGACTGTTTCTATTTTTTAGCAGTTATAGGTCTATTTAAATTGCTTATCTGGTTTTGATTTAATTTTGGTAAGTGATATTTATCCAGAAAGTTGTCCATTTCCTTTAAGTTTTCCAATATTGTGGAGTATATGACCTAATGATTTTCAGGATTTAGTCAATGTCTGTTTTTATGTCCCCCTTTTCATTTCTGATTTTCTTAATTTGGATATTCTCTCTGTGTTTTTGGCTTAGTTTGGATGAAGGTTTGCTATTGTGTTAATTTTCTCAAGGAATCAACTCTTTGTCTTATTAGTTCTTTATATTGTTTTTCTTTGTTTCTATTTTGTTGGTTTCCGCTTACAATTTGATTGTTTCCTGCAGTCTAGTTCTCCTGGGTGATTTTGCTGTTTTTTTTCGTCTAGAGTTTTCCAATGTTCTGTTAACTCACTGGTTTGGTTTTTTCCCAGCTTCTTTATTTAGGCATTTAGTGCTATGAACTTTCCTCATCACACTGTTTTCATTGTATCCCATAAATTTGGGTATGTGGAGCTTATTGCTGATGTGCAAAACAGTAAATTCTTGACTGGATTTCAGGGCAGCTACCTAGTTTGGCAGCAGCCCGAGAAGGTCCGGGAAAGCCCACCAATAGAAAAGAAAGAAAAACCTAGCTCGTAGGGCAGTGACTCCAGCCAGATGTATCTCCAACTTATCTTGGTGACTGTAAAGCCACAGGCAAATGGCTTTTTCAAGAATTTGTGCCTCAAAAGTTCTGCACTAGATGTAGCATGACTATTAAAAACCCAGAGACCGATATTGGAGTTCAAGCTGAAGATCAGAAAAGTAAAACAGCCAGCCAGTAGAGAGTTCTTACCTCTACCAAGGCTCAGACAAACAAAGGTGTGATCCTGTCCACAAAATGACTACAGACTCCAATGTTCTCTACCAAACCCCAGACTGTACTGCTCTTGACTCCTCCTGCCTTATATATCTATCTCTGTCCAGCTATATCACTTCTGTCTCCACCTTCCTAGTGCTGGGATTAAAGGTGTGTGACTCCTGAGTGCTGGGAACACCTCTGTGTGAGGTCTATTTGTTTTTTAGACAGATTCAATCTCAGGTAGCCAAGGGTGGCCTTGAGTCCTTGAATTAAAGGTGTGTGCCACCACTTGCTGGCCGCTGAACTTCAGGGAAGCCTTTTTTATCAAAACACAAATAAAATATCATTAATCATTTTCTCCAACAGTTCAACTATTGATACCATCTCTACACAGTAGCCTACGGTGTAAAGTTCTTGCCCTAAATCTTTAAACACTTCAGAGATCTACAGGATAGGCATTTAAGATGTTTTAATAACATAGGTTCTTTATTTTTTTATGAAAATGAGACATATCTGTTCCTGGCAGCACCAATCTACTTCAGAGAAGATAATAGGCATCAAAGAAACTCCACATGGAATTTATTTTCTTTGTGGTAAATTAAGCAACTGGGCAACTGCTGCCTCAACTGCTGACAGTATGCTGTCCAAATT
>NW_004949115.1:5425970-5428538 GCF_000317375.1 Microtus ochrogaster
TACAGTCTGAGGTTTGGTGGAGAGCATTGCAGTCTGCAGTCATTTTGAGGACAGGAACACACCTTTGTTTGTCTGAGCCTTGGTAGAGGTAGTGGCTTGACTGCTTTACTTTTCTGATCTTCAGCTTGAACCCCAATATCTGTCTCTGGGTTTTCATTAGTCATGATGCAAAATGTATTCCTTCCTAAATATCAGTACACTCTTCTGTTTCTTGTTAAGGTTGACAGACCCATGCAAAAAATTATATGTAATTTTATATACAATATGCATATACATTATGCTATATATAATTAATATGCACATGCTATTTAGAAAATAAGATTAATCATATGTGTGGAATTCTTTGGCTAGGGTGGTGTATTTGTGGCTAATATGTTGGCTAAGCACTTTTACTAACAACACAAAAGTGAGAGTGGTGGCACACATCTGGAACTCAAGCACTGGATGCAAGGCAGAGACAGATGGATCCCAATGGCACAGTGGGGAACAGCCTAACCCAAATGGTAAGTTCTAGAATCAGGGAGAGACTATACAGAGAGTGGTAGAGAAAAATACACTCAAGCATGCAGGCATGAATGAGGTGCACAGGCACGCATGCATACACACACACACACATGCACGCACAAGAGAGAGAGAAAGAGAGAGAGAGAGAGAGAGAGAGAGAGAGAGAGAGAGAGTTTAAAAAATAAAATAAATTATTTAATCCCCGTCAGCAAATTAAGGACTGAGTTTGAAGGATGAATCTCTCATGGAGTGACTTAGAAAAGTCATCCATTTCCCTATGAAAGTTAAACCAACTACATGACACAAGCAAATACAAGCTAAGGGAAATAAACAAGAATGCCACCCTTCCAACCTGGGGAGCTCTAGAAGGAGGAAGAGAAAAAGGGAAGGGAAAGGAAGCTAAATTTGCATGGGAAAGCAGAAGAAAATAAGAGAAAGTCATACCATTTGTCCCTTAACCACATAAAGTGCAAGCTAGACTTCTCCATAAATTCCAGAACACGGTCAGCTGTAGTGAAGCAGAGAGACACCTCAAGTTTGGCTTTCCCAATCTTCCTTTACTTTCCATGAGGAATAGCCATTGTCCATGAAAACCACTGAGTTTGCTAGGAGAGCCACAACTCCAAATAAAGGAGCCTGTGGCAGACACCAGCCAGTAACACCTTAAAGAGCCAGACTGAGAGGAAGCTGAAGCAGCTAGACTACGTTACTAGGCTCTGGCCAATCAAAGAAAAGGAAATAAAATCATGGCTGATGAAACTGGAATGTTCAACTATGAATGCTAGTAAAGCAAGCAAGTAGCAAACAGATGCAAAAAGATATTTGACAGTCACCAGAATAGCAAGAATAGCAAGAAGAATATACAGAAGCTACATCTTATAACATTCATCTTCACTTTAACATCTAGTGGTCCATTATCTTTTTCCCTACACCCCTAGGTATATAGTCTTATAAAAATGAGTGACGGGATATTTCTCTGATATAGCATTTTTTTCTGATATAGCATTTTTATGCTAGAGTAACTAAAAATTAAAGGGCTCACTTATATGGGACCCTGGGAAATTATGACCCATGAGGCAAATGAGTCACCCATGTTGGCAAATAAAGTATAATTCTAACCACTCCCTTTATCTATATGACATCAATAGATAAATGATAGCTTTCAGAGTTGAGTGCTTCCTACCAGGAATATATAGGGTCTACAAATCATAAATTATTTATTATCCAGTTCTCTTCAGTAAAAGATTTCCAATCCCTGGGTTTGATTACCAAATCAGGCTGAGTTTAAAATCAAATTGGTTATGTCCACTTTTAGTACACTTGTACCCATCTCTCAGTTGAGCTGGGTAGAATCAAAGAAAAGTCAAGACTAGATTAGAGGCAATTCTATAAGTTGATTTTCTTTGCATGATCAAAGTATTGTGGGTGTGATATCTGCAACCCTAATAAATCACTTCAGGTAGTAACAATAATAACATTTTATAACTATATAGTGCTTAGAGCTTATAAAGTACATACACATTGGCTTACATATCTTAACAAAGTCCCCATGAAAAAAACATTATTAACACATTTCACAGATAAGCAAGTTTTGCAGTGATATCAGTGACTTGCTAATGGCCACATCTGGTGAGCTCAGGTATTTTGATAACACAATCACTGTGCTTTCCATTATACCTCATCCAGACTACTAGTACAAACTCCAGTTCAACAGAACCAGAATGAGTGTGCTCCAATGATCAACTTAAAAACTAGTCCTTGAGCGGCGCGAAGTCGCGGCGGTGGAGAGCGGCACAGCGCTGCAATCAAAAATAGGCTTTGGGGGACCTGCAGCGACAGAAGCAAGCGGCAGGGACCAGCGTGGAGGCAGAGGCAAGAGGTGGGGACCAGAGGGGTCCGGGGCCGCAGCGGCGGGGACCCGCGCAGCGGCAGAGGCACGCACGAGGCTGGGAAGGGCAGCGCAATAATGAGAGCAGACTTCCCACTGCGCTTGGATCAAAGAGGTAGGCCCCTTGTTGGCAAGGTCACTGGCAAACGGGGAGTCTGGTCCTGATCCTGAAGACC
>NW_004949115.1:5440411-5444010 GCF_000317375.1 Microtus ochrogaster
TTCTTTGTCAAAATTCAGGTATTCCTAGGTGGGTGGATTAATAACTGGTCTTCAATTCAGGTCCATTGGTCCTCCTGTCTGTTTATATGCCAATACCAGAATGTTTTCAGTACTGTAGCTCTGTAATAGAGTTTGAAGCCAGGGGTTGTGATTCCTCCAGAAGTTTCTTTATTGTACAGGATTGTTTTGGCTATCCTGGGATTTTTGCCTTTCCATATGAAGTTGAGTATTTTTCTTTCAGGGTCTTGAAAAATTTTGTTGGGATTTTGATGGTCATTGCAATGAGTCTGTAGATTGCTTTTGGTAAGATTGCCATTTTTACTATGTTAATTCTACCTGCCAAAGAGCATGAAAGATCTTCCCATTTTCTGGTTCTTCTTCAATGTCTTTCTTCAAAGTTCTAGTCATACAGGTCTTTCACTTGTTTCATTATAGAGTTACTCAAAGACATTTTATGTTATTTGTGGCTATTGTGATGTCTCTCACAAAACTCAAGTCCAAACAACAATGAACCTCACAGAAGAGAAAATGGGAAGTACACTTAAACATATTGGCACAGGAGACTACTTCCTAAATATAACTCCAGTACACAGACACTCAGACAAACAATTAATAAATGGGACATCTTGAAACTGAAAAGCTTCTGTAAAGCAAAGGACATGGTCAAAAGACAAAACAGCAACCTACAAAATGGAAAAGATCTTTACCAACCCCACATCAGACAGAGGGCTGATCTCCAAAATATACAGAGAACTCAAGAAATTGGTAATCAAAAAGTTAGGTTGTTTCCAGATTCTGGAATGCCCCTTGATCGAAGAATGGATAAGGAAAATGTGGTACATTTACACAATGGAGTACTACATCACAGGAAAAAAAAATGACATCTTGAAATTTGCAGGCAAATGGGTTGATTTAGAAAACATCATATTGAATGAGGTAACCCAGACCCAGAAAGATAAATAATGTATGTACTCACTCATAAGTGGCTTTTAGACATAAGCAAAGAAAAAACCAGCCAACAACTCATAATCCCAGGGAACCTAGACAACAATGGGGACCCTAAGAGAGACATACATGTTTCTAATCTACATGGGAAATAATAAAAGATAAGATTTCCTGAGTAAATTGTGAGCGTAGGGATCACAGAAGAGAGTAGAAGGGCAGTGGGGAGAAAGAGAGGGGAGGGGAGAAAAATATATAGCTCAATAAAAACAAAAAAGAAACTTGTCCTTTAGTTTTCATGGTTATCTAAATAGATTTCTTAACATCTGAAGATGAAACTAGAACTTATTATATGCTTTCTGTATTGCTTACTTGCTATGTGTCACGCATACACATAAATTTATTTTCTAAGAAGAGCTTATTACCTGCATTGTTGGAGACTATTCTAGAAATGAGCAGTTAAGGTAGATCATTGTTAAGAGTACATGGTGTCTAGAATCAGAATGACATTGGTTCAAGACTAGCTCTACTACTCTCTAGCTAAATGCTAACTTCTCTGGGCCCTAATTTTCTCAAGGTTAAAATGGATAATTTGAAGACTAAATGAGGTAATGTATGTATACTTAACACGGGATCATAAATGCAGCTAGCATGAAATGAAACACTCGGTGAAAGACTGTTAACGCAGATGGTGGAGTCACTTTGGAAAAGAATATATAACAAAGTCTTACAAGTTTTATAATTAAATGTACAACTCCCACATGACTAAGTACATGTTCTTCTAGACATTTATCTTAAAGAAATAGTTAGGCTCATGTTAAAAATCTGTATGCAATGGAAGATGCCTCAACCTATAAAGTACTTTCCTTTCCAGCAGGAGCAAATAAGTCTTAGAATCCACACTTTTAAGAAGCTAGGTATGGTAGCACTTGCATGTAATCTCAACAGTGGGGAGACAGAGAGAGTGGATCCATGGGACTCCCTGGCGAACAACTGTAGCCTACATAGTAAGTTCCCAGCCAGTGAGAGACGCTGTCTCAGGAAAAGAGAGAATGAATGAATGAACGAACGAATGAACATCAGACAAAACAGGAGGAATAGTGCCCGAGGTTTTCTGCTGAACTCTGTATGTACATGTACACCACACAGACACACACACACACACACACACACAAACACACTTGTAATGAATATGCACACACCCCAATTTGTGCATATATACTCCAAAAAATCCTGTACATCAATGTTAAAACAGTTTTGTTTGTTATAAAAACATAAACTTGGGGTTGGGAAGATGGATCAGCTTTTCCAGAGGACCAGCATCTACATGGTGGTTCATAACCATCTGTAACCCCAATTACAGAAGTTCAGAAATTGTCTTTTGGCCTCCATGGGCACCAGGCATGCATGTGGTACACAGACAAGTATGCAAAATTAGAAAACATAATTAAAAGAGAACAACACAGATTTCCTCAGATACATGAATTACTAAGTTACCAACCTTTATCCATATTATGAAATTCTACCCAACAATAAAATCTACTCATAAATGATAGCCTAGTTCAATTTCCAGGAAAATATTATGAGTAAATTAGGCAATATCAAAATGTCTTATAAAATATGATTTAATTAGCTAATTAATTAGTTTTTGTTTTGATTTGTTTTCCAAGACAGGTTTTCTGTGTAGCCCTGGGTATCCTTGAACTTGCTTTGTAGATCAGGTTGGCCTCAAACTCAGAGTTTTGTCTGCCTCTGCCTCCCAAGTGCTGGGATTACAGGTGTGCGCCACCACTGCTGGTATATGATTGAATTTAAATAACAATCTTGAAATGAAATTATGGAGACAGAGAAGGTCATAATGATTGCCAGGAGGTAATAAATTCAGAGCACAAGAGTATGTTGTAATGATAATTTATCAGCAAAAAAAGATACCTGTATTGATGCAACTTTGTAAACTTGATTCTGCTGGTGGTCATAGTAGTATGTGTGGAAAATATGAAGAATTAAATACAGACAGAGACAGATAGACAGAGACAGAGAAATGAGTACATGTAAGACAAGAAAAATCAAAATAAAAATGATGGATTACATGTCAATTTCCTTGTTGGAAGCCATACTATGTACTAAGTATGTAATGCTATTGTACTCCAGTTCTCAAGAAATGTTTAAAGAAAATTAAATAAAAGTTACATGTTGTATTTTTCTTTACAACTGCACATGAATCTATAATTTAAAAATAAATCTTTAATGCTGGGTAGTAATGGCACATGCCTTTAATCTCAGAACTTTAGAGGTAGAGGCAGGCAGATCCCTTGGAGTTTGAGACCAGCCTGGATTACAAGTCTACAAAGCAAGTTATAGGACAGCCAAGACTACACAGAAAAACCCTGTCTTTTGGGGGTGGGGGGTGAGACAGGGTTTCTCTGTAGCTTTGGAGCCTCTCTTGGAACTAGCTCTTGTAGACCAGGCTGGCCTCGAACTCACAGAGATCTGCCAACCTCTGCCTCCCAAGAGCTAGAAGAAACCCTCTCTTGAAAAACCAAAAATATTTTTTTCTGTTTTAAAATGTTTATTTATTTGACTTTTTTAAATTTTATTTATTTATTAAGGATTTCTGCCTCCTCCCCGCCACTGCCTCCCATTTCCCTCCCCCTCCC
>NW_004949115.1:5444463-5457574 GCF_000317375.1 Microtus ochrogaster
TTCTAATTTAGCTTCTCTAGGATCGCGATAAAAGACTAGTCATTTAATTCTTTTCAAATAAACATATCTTTATATAAACTACAACTGTACATAGCAAGGCTCTTCTGCACATGAGTAATATCATTTGAATAATAACAAAATGAAATTTTAAGAATTTTTTTCTTGATATTGTGAATTTAAGTCATTATATTTACTTATATCAACTTGGGGAAGGGGAAGGTTCTTTGACCTCCACCTTTACCAAAATCTGTATTTAAAAAGCCCATTAATAATGAACTAATTCTCATATCAGCAGAAGTGGGAGATGTTAGGTCAGTTAGGCCTCTGTATGAGCTCTTGCTCTGAAAACTTACTTGGCAATTTTTTATGATATCAAGTCCTTATATTTGAGTTTTATGAGGCGAAAATTAAAAGCATTGGTAAAAAACATATGTAGTATATTAGATTACTAGGTAACAGATGTGTTTCTTTCTCGGTCCCTTACACAGGAACAAGAGAGAGGAGGGAGGGAGGGAGGGAGAACTCACACCAGCCAGTCCTGAAACAGTCCCATTCCTGTGACTATGTTTAATAATAGAAATATTCAAAACATTCTTCAGAGGCCTATACTCTTTGAGGGGGTATTTGATTTAGTAAAAAAAATAAATAAATTCTGTAAGATTCATCATTGTTACATTTTACTACCACTATGGATGATATGACCATCGAGAGATACTAGCAGTTTTGCAAAAGTTATGAACTTGTAATTATTTCTAAATAAATTTTCTTAAAATATAAAGGAGTGAGATGATCCTGAGGTTCTTGACATTTACTATTTTATTATTATTATTATTTCTGGGGATGGAGTTCAAGACCTTGTCTAAGTTAAGCAGGTGATTTATCAGTAACCTATATCCTCAGCCCTTGGTTTACGATACGAAGTATCATTATGTAGTTCAGGCTGGCCTCAAATTTATAATCTTCCTGCCTAGGCCTCCCAAGTTTTGCAATTACAGATGAGTGCCACTACATTTGGCTCTGACATTGTAGAAAAAGTGAAAACTGTAAAAATTCTATTTCTTCTCTCCAAACCAATGCCCTGAATTATTTTCTTAAACAATCAGAAGAGAATGAAACCTCAGGAGCAAGTGACACTCACTGTGACACTATTGAAAATAGCCAGATTATGGATGTGCCCATCAGCGGATGAATGGATGAATGAAATGTAGTGTATATGTACTGCAGCCTCTTATTCATCCTGTCATAAAGAGTAAAATTTGACATTTGGAGGGAAATGGATGGAACTGGCCCCCTTCGTGTTAAGTGAAATAAAGCAATTTCACAAAGACCTAGAACGCATATTTTTACTCATGTGTATCAATCTGCAGGCAGAGTTGGGGGAAATGAAAGTGGCATGGGAATATGATGAGTGTGGCAAGGGAAGTGGACAGAGTGGGGGAGTCAAAGGAGGGTAAGAACTGATGTTGAATATGGTAAATATGTATCATGTGCTTGTATAAAATTGCCATGAGACCATTCAATTTGCACAATGAATTTATACTTATAAAAGGAAGTTATTCTAGATAATATATAAATCATTTGTATAGCACTATTAGTTAATTATTATTCCATTTGAATATCATTTATTAACAGGAAATTCATTACTGATCAAAGCAGCCCTATCTATGCAGAGCAGATCTAATAATTTAAAATTCTTTCTTAATGCTGTTCTGAAATCGTCCTCCTTATAATTTCACCTGTGGTTCATATTCTTCACGACTCATCCTTCCCAATGAAATAACGCATTTTAGTGTCCTCTTTATTATATTCAAATACTTTATTATTTTTCCATGTGGGCTAGGAATTGCAGCAGGCAGCTGATAACCCCTCTTTCATCCCAAGAGCTGATAATAGCTATAATTTTCTGCAGAGACATTAGACCAATAATCAGCATGATTTCACAAATTCAACAGCATATAGTGATAATAACATAACTGGACTTCAGATTTACATAACACCTTATCTATGAAAGGAGCTAATAACAAGGCTGCTGGTGGTGCCTTTTCTGTCACATAGAAGCAAGGAGGTTCTTGAAAACACCTTGTCTTCATTTTAACTTACGTCACTTGGATAGGAAATTTCCAAATTTGTGATTTTTCATATCCACTGCATTCTAAAAAGCGGAGGGTGAGAATGTATGGTGCAGAACGGCATCCAGGTGTAAGGGATTAACGATCCTTTGGATTTTCTGGGAATTTACATGTAAAATCCTCATTAATGCTAATGCGAATTCTGGACCTGTGTAAATCTTCTCTATCAATGAAAAATGTGCAATTTGGAGGGTTTCAATTGGCATATTCTATTAACTCTCTGAAATTCCTAATTGATTTCCCTTTTACTCACTGCCTTGCCCTCCTTCCTCATCCTACTGCCTTGACAAAGGGAAAATATATTTTTCATTATGAAAGTCATCGCAATTCTTTCTCCTTGACCAAGCTCAGAATGAGAACTGTCAGTATGACCTGACCTTTTAAAACCTTCTTTCTCAGCCAAATCCTCTACTCTTTCTGGCTCCCATGTGACAGCAAGGGCTTCTGGCCCCTGGGGAACTAAGCACTCATAAAAATCCCTTCTTAGTAATTACTGTTATTATTTCCCATTTGGTAAGTGGCAATATTGTTCATCTAGGCTAAGAGGCCACATCCTGTGTCAGCCTCTCAACAACTTATGGAATCATGCTGATAGAGTTTCAAAATATAAACTTCTGTCCTTGGGGGTTGGTATGTGGTCTTTGAGGGAGTTCTAGATTGTCACTTTTGAGGAACAGATGACAGTGGGTAGAGAATGCAAGAGGGAAGAATGCAATTGTGACAGAGGAGAGTCAGCAAAGGAGTGAGGTGGTCCTCCAAAAGGACCTGGAGGCCCTGAGAGCCAAGTGAAGGCTAATGCAAGCATCCAACAACTGCACTGAAAACAGGGAGGTGCAAGCATCCAACAACTGGAGTGAAAACAGGGAGGTACAAGCCAAAGGCCAGGGCCAAGAAAAAACCTGAGAACCAGCCTTAGCTGGGCTAGATTCAGAGCACAAAAACAACCCAGGGTTCCGAATATTTACATAGTTAGAAATCTAGTAAGTAGGTTAGTGTGGAAATTCAAGCAACTTAGTAAATCCCAAGAGGAATCCCGGAAGAGAAAGGGGAGCAAGGAAAAGTGACAACAAGGAAAAGGACCCAGATAACACAGTCGCTTCGACTTGCCCTGGGCAAAGGGTTTGTGGGATTCTCGTGAAGACGAGAGTCAGTTCTTGTAAAAGCCAATCTTAGCTGAGCACATAACTGAATATATCTTAGACAAATACTACCTTGTCGCAGAAACATCTTGATTATGAACAGATCCCCTCAGGGGAGATCCAATCACACTCCAGCGTGTGTGAAAAACACATGCCATGGTTCCATTATCTTCAATGCTGCTGAGCACGAACATTGAATTATCTTTTAGCTTGACAGGTTCAGCTTATTTTACACACTTCTGAAGTATCTACTAATAGGGAAGTAAATTAGCTACATTGGTTTAAGTTATATTGAGCAACCAACCTGTGGAGTAAGAGGTGTCCCTAGAATTTTCAGGGCTGATTGTAAGGCATCAGTTCTGTTGATCTCTGTGGGTGGGAAGTGTGTATATAATGTGTCTTAACATGTTTAACTTTCAGATGCAGATAGTTAATCATATTTTTATGACACATAATTACAATTAGTTACTAGTTTTATCAATTAATTAGTTCATTAAGTATTATCGCATTTCCAACCTGTTGGACCCCATAAGGCCTGGGCATGAGGCCCAGTGTGTAACTTCCTGAGCCTAACTCAAGTTTGGTGACCTGTCTTTGGCCATAATTTCGACATCTGAGTGACTCAGCACAACCCGACCTAAGACCGCCTCTGCCCAGCCACCGCTAACATGGTAAAATATTATTGGCCCTGATTCCCCTCTCCTCCTCACCCCATCCCAAGACTCCCACTCCCTATCACAACCCTATATAAGTTCCTGGCTGATACAATATAATTAGATCCTGCTTTGACAATTTTGACTCAGAGTTTCTCTCCAGTGGCCAGGGGGAGGTCTGGGTCCTTGACACTCACCATCCTGCTTAGCCCCAGGGAGAGAATGGCTGAACTAGCTCTGACGCTGCCCTAACTGCTGGAGATCCCCACACCAACCCTCCCCCCCTCCCCTAGGCAACAATTTTAACATGTTGTGTTTAAAAATAAGTTTTGATATGTGTGTGCTAAGTAACCCTTACAATTTTTATTAAGGTATAGTTAGATACTAGAAAATGTATAGATTTTAAGTTGTCAGTTCTGGTAGGTAACTATGCCCTTCATTTGAGTCCAGAGAAAAAGAGATTAATATGTACTGGAGAAGTAGGGTAGTTATTTTCTGTAGAGTGGGAAAGCCCCCAAGCCTCTGGAAGCTCAGGAAGCTTAGGACCCCTTAGAAAAACCACAGTGCCTTTCCCCAAGGCAACATGATCAGTAAGCAATTGCCAGGGGAGAAGTGACTCTCTCCATGAGAGCTGCATGTAAGTTATGCGGGAAGATCCACAGATGGAATTTTCATTGCTCATGACTCGGGCTGTCTTTTTGATGATACAGATATCTTTGCGTTATCCACATTCCTGTAAGTAACCCCAATAAGCACACTGGTTCACTAAGTTAGACATGGGTGAGATCATTTCTTTGGTCTGTCACTGAAGTTTGTACACATTTCCCTGGGAAAAAAATAATCCAAATGAAACCCAAAATGTTTTCCTGGAAGATTTAGAATTCTGATAACCCAAACTACATAATTATATATTTAAAAAAAATCACATCCAATATAATGTAATAGATAAAGAATAATAAATCTCCCAGGATGTCTATTTCCTATTTTCTGATCTTCAGTCACTCAATCAAATATATATTTCATGAGTACTATGTTGCAGACATTGTGAATTTAATGAAGAAAATGAATATATCTCTTATCCATATGTTCCTTAAAGTAGACAAAGCAGAGCAAATATTAATTAGAGCAATCAACATAAATATACAACTTTATAGTACAAGAGAAATACACAAATTACTATAGAGCAGGGACAACTGATCCATCTGAATGCTCAGACAAGGCTTCCTAGAGCTTCTATCTGTGAAATAGGAGTTCAACAAGCAGTGCCTGAAGCGGGGATGGAAAGGAGAAGCTGTTGGAGAGGAGTATCACTATACTCAAAGACCTTAAAGCCAAGCAGGAGGAAACATGACAAAATCTAATATGTAAAAGGCAGCCAGTGCAGGCAGGCAAAGGAATGAGAGGAGCAAAACACTATTTGGGGTGGAACCCTTCCCTGCTCACACCACCAAAAAATCACCCCCTTGTTTTATGCCTACTTTCTCCCCTTCAGACACTCTAGCCTTTGATGTAGGAGTGTCTTCTATCTATCTGTTGCTTTCATTGGTTAATTTTATTAAAACTACTTGGCCTGATAGGTCAGAACATAGGTAGGCGGGGAAGACAGAACAGAATTCTGGGAGAAAGAAAACAGAGTCAATCAGTTGATATGAAGCTCCAGCCCAAGATGTTCGTAGGTTAGAATCTTCCCGGTAAGCCACCACCTCGTGGTGCTACACACATTAACAGAAATGGGTTAATCAAGATGTGAGAGTTAGCCAATAAGAGGAAAGATGTGAGAGTTAGCCAATAAGAGGCTAGAGAAAATGGGTCAGGCAGTGTTTAAATGAATACAATTTGTGTGTTGTTATTTCAGATGTAAAGCTAGCCATGAGGGAGCCGGGCAAGATGAAAAGCAGGCCTGCTCGCCTTATCACTACAAGCCTTCATCTTGTCCTTTTGCGTTCCTCTCCAGAAATGACCATTTGAGGTACATAGTGTGTTCCCTTTAAAACTTTCAGGCTTTAGGTTATGCATTTTACCTTTACACTTTGTTTGCTGTCAACTTCTTTGAGACAGATTATCAAATTTATCATAGCAGAGAGTTTTATCTATTTTTTTCTCACCTTGCATGCTAGTCTTTACATACACAGGGCTCAGATCTCAAAGGGTCTTGCAGAAAGAGTTAATTTTTATTTCAGTCTATAAGTAATGAGAAGCCACATAAGAATTTTATACAAGGCAATAGAATTTCATTTAAAATTTTAACATCTTTATTAGTGAATATTTTATGGACATAAGAATGGACTTCAAGGAACAAGTGCCCCTTGTTATAATGCAAGTGACAGCCTAGAACAATGTGGTGCTTGTGCTGGTGGTGGTGGTAGAAAAGGAGAGACAAAGATATATAAGGGAAACTTTCTGGAGTATCCTCAAACTATAGGTCATAAATGAAGTATGTTCATTACTCAAAGGTGGATGAATTCGGCTGAGGGAAGGTGTTGTCAGAACCCCAAGCAATGATCCCATCAGAAGTTGCCCAGTTTTTTTTTTTTTTTAATCATAGCAATCCGACCCTGTAGCTTCAATTTGGAAAATTCTATAATCCAGTTGAAATCCTACTAGATATGAGATTTTCACTAAGGCACAAAGCATTATATTGAATATATTGGGAACTGAGTTGTTAAAGCATTGTAGGGACTTCTAAATAATGTGACTTTCAACTAGAAACCTGAGCATTTAACAGTAAATTAACACAACTCGAGACCCATGAATACAAATGGTATTGTACTGTCTACACTTTGTAGTCCAAAGATCAGTCATTTCCCTCTCCAGAAAATACTATGATTCTATTAGTAGATAATATGCTTCAAAGAGTGGTTTCACGTACACAAGCTCCAGTTCAGTAGGAAACAATTGTATATCAATGTTTCTGAAATGCAATTACAGTTTGAAAAAAAATGATTTTAGTCCTTTTGTTGTGCTAAGTATTTAGAAGAGTTTTGCCCAGGACCATCCTCAATACATAATCCATAATGGAAAAAGGGACATTTTACTTCATACACTATGCTAGGCAGGTTCAAAGGGCTTTTAGGGGACACATCAAACTTTAAGTCCTAATTCTTCATGGATTAAATTATTTTGGTTAATAATAGCATCTATAACTTCTTGTCTATTATACTTTGAAATATGAATGCTATGTCATAAAGATATTTAGAGTAATCAAGCATTGCCCCTGAACAGGCTTACAGGCTAAGTAGTAAAGTCATAAGATTCCCACACAATGACTAAATTGGGACGAGGGGCTATCTAATTCTGGAGATTTTTTTTTTTTAGGTTTTTGAGTTATGTGGGGATCTAGGGGATAAAATGCTACATTGTGGAATTAATGCTAAAATACCAATCCCATAATAAGAGGCTTAGGAGGAGCCTGGAAGGGATGGAAGACAAGACTCTCATGTGGAATGCTCAACGAATATCACTAAAGCCAAAATAGTGGTTCCCAAGTGTGTGCTTGTGAATTCATGCCAACTCACGCTGGGGATTTATTTGACCAAGGTGAAATGAGGAGAATGTAGAAAATGTGCCCTGTTCATAGCCGTAAAATCGCTCAATATTTCATTGTGAGCATATGTTCTATTTCCCTCTTTTTTAAAAATATTCTTTCATAAAATGAGATTATAAGCCAATGACATGTAAATTCTGTTTTTGTGTATTTACTTGACAAGATAATGTGTTGGTAATACTGTGCCAATCTATTTGATAGGGTGTGGAAACATTATTATTTAATTAAATATAAATTTGGTAACGAATAACTTAGATGGTTTTATCTTGGTTTGTTTTGGTTTGGGGGGGCGGGATCTTCTGTAGTCTAGGTTTATCTCAAATTAGCTATAGTATAGCAAATTAGCTATAACCTTGAACATTTGACTATTCTATCTCTACCAGATGGGTACAGGGATTATAGGTATATACAACTATTCCGAAATTTATGCCCTGACATGGGCTTTCTGATGCTAACTTATGTACATTTCCATCTCAGACATAACTGTTTTAAGATTCACACACTGTGGTGGTTTCAAAGAAAATGATCCCCAAAGGAAGTGGCACTATTAGGAGGTGTGGCCTTGTTGAAGAAAGTACCTCACTGTGAAGGCCAGCTTTGAGGTCTCTTGCTGGAGTTTCTCTCAGTGTGACTGTCAGCCAACTTCCTGTTGCCTGCAAGATGTAACACTCTCAGCTCCAGCACCACATCTGCCTGCATGCTGTCATGCTCCGAACCATGATAATAAGGACTGAACTCTAAAACTGTAACCAAGGCCCCTCAAATGTTTTTTTATAAGAGTTACCATGGTCATGGTGTCTCTTCACAGCAATAGGAAACCCTAATTAAGATACACAGTATTCAATGATCTAGGCCCAGGCAAACACCACTCTGCTGCCCTTGAACTTTCACACCATATTACCTTGACAAGTACAATGGCACCCATAATTTTGGTGCTCCTCTCTCCTTCATTCCTGTGAAGTGAAAAAGAAGGAATAAGCACACTCCTTTCTTTCTCCAGTGTAGATGTACAAATAATCTTGTCTGCATATTAGCCGTGCAAGCAACTCAGCTACCTACTATGAAAGTGACACTTTTGCATTCGTTGAGTGCAAAATAAAAGCACCTGCCTATGAGCCCGGCCAAACCACATTATATGGCTACTGACTCAGACAGGCCAGGTATTTAGAAAGTGGTTCTTTATGCTGGATTCTGATAGTCTTTCCTATCATTTCTACTTAAAAGCTCCCGCAATGTAAGTGAAGGCTGCTTCTTCGCTGTGTCAGAAGACAGTTAATATCTCTACTTTTGGCAAACTAATTTCCTTGCATCTGTCACCCTTGCTTCTCAGTATACAATTTATTTCTTTTTTTGAGACCAGGTCTCAGATACCTTGGGCTAGCCTCTAACTCACTAAGTAGCTGAAGTATGAAGCCTTGAACACCTGATCCTTCTGTCTCCACCTGCCATTTGCTGGGAATATAGATGTGTGCCATCAGGCTCTGGACACAATGCTATGCCTCCATAAATCCTAAAGTTAGTTTGCAGAGGCTTCTATTCATGGTCAAATCTTAAATCAGATAGAGTATGGCCATTACCTAGTCATCCATTATTTTCATGACCATAGTTTTGTGAACTTATTGGGTATATTAAGGTACTAAATATAAACATTGAATCCTTATAAGTCTTCATTCAATCTTAAAAAAATGAGACAAGTATTTAGTAGCATATATATATTGAACTCTTGAAGTAACCTAGAGAAGTAGCCTAGAGAAGTTGAGAATGAATTTTCTCCTGTCTTCCCCTTCCATGTTGCTTGAATTACTCGCAGGTAGCACCAGTCTCAGTTTTCTGTGAGACTGAAAGAACTCAGGACACGTACAACACTCCACCAACTAAATTCCTTCCACAGTTGTGTTTGTTATTTTAGGAAATGCTATGTACCACCTGATGCACTGCATTTTGGACAAAAGACTTATGTGAATAGTGAAAACACATATCCTGCCTTCAAGTAGTCTTAATAATTCAGAAATGAGAAAACATCCAAAAACATAATAAAATCGCTAGCACTTATCTAAAACACTGTGAGACAAGTAGAGGTGACTTTACACATTCTGACTTTTTGATCCTTATAATCCTATTAGGAGGGTGCTATTATTATCTCTTATTTCCAGATCAAGAGATTGAGACATGAGTAGGTTAAATAAATGCCCAAACTACACCACTAACACATGACAGAGTTAGTGCTATCTCCTGACAGTCTGCCTCCACACTTTGACTTATTAACCACTGAGCCAGAATAGAGAATACAAGTATATAAAACACATTGTTAAAGTTATCACTCTATTTAGATTCCAGGATGCACACACAAAAGAAGATAATATTCTGGGGTATGTTGGGCTTGAGTGTCAGGGGAGCTCTAGGTATATTTAGAGAGGTGGTTGGTCCTAGAAGCTTTCTTAGAATAAATAGTCTTGTGTGTCAGGTCTTGAATGACAAGGAGAATAATTGATTGTCAGACTTGCTGTTCTTAACCTCGGCCAACTTAATAAAGAAAAGGCTTTAGAAATAAAAAAAATGATCCTATGATAAGGTTGCCTGGTTCTCGGCCTCACATATAAATTTGAAGCAAAGCTGGCACGTGCATTCTACAGGGACACATAATTAAAAGGAAGTAAAGGCTTATTTACAAGACTTTATGAAATGCACCATAAACTTCAGAAATTGGCCACAGCAATTGGAGGAGCAGTTAATCTTATAGGACTAGAGAATGAGTTAGCTGTTGAGAAGAAATTGGTGATAGAGAAATCAATTCATCTTAGATAAGCCCTAGTTCTAAGAATGGTGGGAAAGTGAGAGAGCAGCATAAAATCAATCCCTTGCATTACAAAACACGCCAGGCATTGATCACCACCAAATGTTATTTGAAAATAGCAATGAAAATTATTACCACTTTTTCCCTCTCTAGTCCATCACCTTAACCACTCAGTCACAACTACATTCTTTTTTTCCTCTCTCAAAGATGGTCTGTTCACTCAAACTTGATGAAGCTTATTTGGTTTAGCATGATTTTGATAGCTTACACTCCAATCTATATTTTAATCACCAAATGATATCATTACTCTTGCTTTCTATCTTCTATTTAAAGACTCTACTATTTTGTATGGGGATTTTTAGGAGAAAACAAAATGGGAATAATTTTTATCTTAAAATAAAGTTACACTTCCTTTCAGAACCATCATTCATTTGCAGATTCTTTGTATAAATAATCAAATGATTGCTTTTCATAAAACTATAGTTTTGATATTGGAGCTTTTCAATTCTATTCCACAAGCTAAAGCTAAAATTAACCATGAAAACTAAAGTCATAATCATTTTATAAAGCTATTCAGGGTATGTTCTTTTACCTATTATTAGCACATGAAAAAATAACTGATTCAGCAAAGAAATACTTTTTTTAAAAAAGTAAGCCATTAGGTTTTAGTCTCTTTGGGGCTAATTTATACAATGAATATGCTTAAGAGAGATGAAAATTCAGCACCTCGCATAACATGGCTATGGTTCTGAAACAACAAACATTTCAATAAAAGTAAAAGTTTGTAATTGGAAATTTCTGGTGTACATCCTCCGGCAGATTATCTTTGCTAAGGTTTTAATGTTGTTTAATGCCTGTGTATATATGTTTGTGGATGTGTTTGGGCCACAGTGTGCTTGTGGAAGTCTGAGAACAACTTCCACAAATTGGTTCTCTCCTTCATCCATTTTTGAGGCATCCAACTGAGGTCAGGCTCCAGAGTAAGTACCCCACCTGTTTAGGCATCTCACGGATCCCTCAAATTTTTACTAGACCCATTGTTTCTCTGTACATTATTGTTCACTGGGCACTTAAAATCTATGAAAAGTGGTAATTCTGCCATGATTACACGTGTGTCTATAGCCTAACTTGTAAGGTAGAAACTCAATCTCCAGTGTATACCACCAGTAGAGTGCAAAATTGAACTCCATAGATATTGATGAGGAGAACAGGAATATATCGAAATGTTCTTCTTGGCTCTCAGGGGTTATGAAACAAGAACAAAATTGACCCAGTCAAACTATACACTTTCCCAGTCTTGTTAACAGAATTGCCTATTGATATGTTGTCTTTAGGCATGTCTCTAAATGCCACAAAGTCAGAAACACCAAGTAGGTGTTGCAAAGTTGAGCAAGGTTTCCATTATCAAGCTTCAGAAAGTACCATGAAACTTCCCAAGAATCAACATTTATTGAGTGGATATTACAGTCTACATACCATGTGAATTACTAGAGACAGTAAAATGAAATTAAGGCTCATCTTACATTCTCCATGTGTTTATATCAGTGAAGATAATAGACGAATAAGTGAGTAACCACCAGCCATTTCTCATAAAGCCATGCACAGGAAAGCTGTAGTGCAGAATGTCATGATAAAATTCAACCCTAGTCCTTGTATTCTTTGGCTCTACTTACCTGTGTTCCCATCTTCTAAATTCCCTCCATAGAAAGAGGGAAAAAAGTCCCCACAGAGGGACAAAGGTTCTGATGTAGTCATTTCCACAACACTAAGCCATTTTGTACAGGGTATAGGTATAGTCTGAGAATTACATATGCAGGTCACGAATGCCCATATATAACATTCCACTTCTGCTACGTATAATTAAGATAAATTGTGTAAATTACACGAGACACAACATGGTTACTAAAGTTGATGGATGCAATCACTAGAAATTCTTCTGCACTGGCATTCCGTTCAACAGATGTCATTTTTTCCCAGTTTAAATTTCAGTTAGAAGTTAGCAGTTCTTCAGGAATTAAGCATCTCAGACTTCTAAAAGAAATTGACCTCTATCCACATCTGGCCTAGACTAGCTTGGTATTCTTAACTGTTAAGCTTATCTTCTGTCTAAAAAAATCTCTGCCACCTACTGATTAGAATGAAAAGCAAATCTGCCACCCCACCCCTCTCTACAAGTAATAACAATAATAATAGCAAATACAGTCGTTGAGTTCATATTTTCTATGCCACAAATTATAGTTCAATTTTATCTTTTATTTATTATATCACTATTCCTTTTTGGAGGATTTTTTTTCTCATAGGGGAAAAAGTACTGCTTCATTTTGGTGTTAAGCCCAGAAAAAGGACATAAAACCACAACTAAGAATTTGCTGTCCCTGTTATCACCGGGAAAGAGTAAGCAGAGATGTGAAACAGAAGCTTGTTACTTCCAATGTTTTAATCATGTCAAATTCATTCATATAGCTGTATCATACATATTTGTGTTATATAATAAAAATAGAGGTAGGCAAGGAAAGAAAGCAGCAATATATAGTAGTCACATGATCAGATCAGAGGCTTTGGAAAAACTTTAGCATGAATGGAAGTATTCATGTTCACCACTTCGTCATTCATTCAACAAGTATAAGCAACAGATCTTCATTATAAGACTAGGATTGCGCTATGTGAAAGTGGAATACTGATGAATTCACCAAAATCTCCACCATCACAACACCTCCATCCTAGCAAAGGAGAGGGGCATGCGATCAGGAAGTATACAGAAGTTCACTTCAGATATTTAGTCGTAATCCCTTGAGAGGAAAGAAGAACAGATCAAGAAACGTGGGTTGATGAGTGATGTCTTTTATTTTTTT
>NW_004949115.1:5457824-5472738 GCF_000317375.1 Microtus ochrogaster
TCAAAAACCCATTGCCATTGTTCTTGAGTTCTCAGTAGTCCTCATTGTCCGCTATGTTCAGCAAGTCCGGTTTTATCCCATGCTTTTTCAGATTCAGGCCAGCTGGCCTTGGTGGATTCCAGAACGAACATCCCCATTGTCTCAGAGTGTGGGTGTACCCCTCGCAGTCCTGAGTTCCTTGCTCGTGCTCCCCCTCCTTCAGTGATGTCTTTTAAATATAAAGCTTCTAAGAAAGATTGGAGTGTATGCCAAGTCGCTAAGATGGTCAGTCTTCTTGAAAGATGAAGAATAGTATTAGCTCTGACCTTTTAGGACTATTGTGTATAAGAGGAATAAGACATCAAGAGCATCCAGTACCTTCTCTATCATTAGAAGTACATTTTCTGTAAGCATTACTTAAGCTCCTTTGTTGTTCTTAGGAAACTATGATGGAAGTAATGAGTAACAAAAGCTTCAATGAGTCAAAGAACACAGCTGTTTCCCTAGTGGCTTCTGAGTCTCCTAAAACTCTGTTTTTAAGCTACTGTTTGGATACAACTGTTTTCTGGAAGACAAAACAATGTTAATGAACCACATTCCCCTAATTCCATGGTGCCCCTCACTGATCCTGGATGACTCTAATTCTTTCCCACAGCAGTGAAATGCCATGCCTAATTTTCTCCATCGGAAAATCCCTGCATCCTGCATCCAGAAGTGAGCTATCTCACTGTGTTGCCTGCCTTTGAATGGGGGCACCTGTGAGTGTCCAGAGCAATATGCGGTGAGTGCTGCATTCTTTCACAGCCTCATGCATGATGCACTCTGACTTTCAGTCCCATTTCTGCTCCTTCAAAGGATGCTATTCTTCTAGGCAAAGACAAACCACTAAGATCAACAGGAAAAGAGCCAGCTCCCTCTCAAAGCTGCCGTTCCTCTTTGTTCTTCTGACCTTGACTTGACAGCCTACTTTCCCGTCTTCAGGGTCCCCTCGGTGTGTGCAGAGGTCAGCCTCCTGTCTTCTTTCCCCAGCCTGAACTTCCTTTTAACTTAAAGCTTGTACTGTTCTACCTCCACTACCATCTACTACTTGATACACCTCAATACCTCAATCCTGAGTCAGAAATTCACAAGAAAAACAGGCTTTGAACAAAGAAATTCTATCTAAAGCATTTATTTCATAGCTTCTCACTGCTGTGTTTGAGTGAGACACAGGTAATCAGTTACTCTTAGAAGTAGAAATGGAGACTCGGAAGTTAAAAGCATGACAAAGGTCACACAGCAAGTCAGCACTGGAACCCATCACTACCCTAAAGTGATTGAAGAACTTCTAAACCCAAGTGTATTTCCGCACATGTGAAATGAAGCCTCCATCAAACATCCTTGTATAGAAAGCTGTTCTTACTTTGCTCATTGACAGTAGTGAGGAAGCAATAGGTCTAGTGGTTAAGAGCTTTATGGAAAACTCAAATTCCAAAGATGAAAACTACAACTGCTGTTTTGTTGTCTGTATAAAAATGATTTCATCTGCACATGGGTGTTTTAATCTGTAAACTCGGAGAAATAATAGTAGCTTATATTAATGATTACATGAGTGCTTCCCACTTATTTATACAAATCTTTGGTACATAGTAACTACTCAATAAATATTATCTACTACTAGTAGTAATAATAACAATATCTATTTCCACTGTTGACTCATTAATCATGTCAAGATTAATTTCATATTAAGAAATCATTTCTGTCTTAGCCCACACTCTTTCACATATTGTGGCAGGGCTCACCTGGTTGAGTCCCTTGATTGTCCCCTATATATATCCTCCTCATTCTGCAGTTCTGGCTTCATTTCTGCATGCGGTGCCTCAGCCTAGTACATATACTCAATGGCATACTATTGGGCTATAAAGAAAAATGAAAGGTGCAGGTAAACGGGGGTATTAGGAAATATATTGAGTGAGGAAACCTAGACCCAGAAAGACAAATGCCACATGTTCTCTCTCATCTGTGGTTCCTAGCTCCACATATTCAGACCTGCCTATATGACCTGGTATAACAGCAAAAATCAGGAATGTAATAGGGGGGGACTATGACATGGGGCAAACCACTAGAGTGGGATGATAGAAGAATACAAGTAATTTGAAAAGGAGTTTGGGGAAAATCGGGAGGGAGTTTCATTTGGATTTGGGAAAAGAAAATACAGAAAGAAATGGGGAAAGAAGGGTAAAATAGCGTTTATGATGTCTGAAAAAACCATAAAGAATAATATTATTATTTATTTAATCAATTACCTACAACCCATTAAATCTATGTGTATTTGTATACATCCATAGTTTAAATAAAATCATCCTGCTTGGGTTGACAATAATCCATGTAGACAGTCAGAGACTAACAACACAAAAACACTACCAGGCATGAGTAATCCCTTTTTGAGTTGTTGGTCAGGGGAGTCCAAGAGACGCCTCAAACAATGTAGGCTATTGTTGTTGCCTTTGGTTGACTCCCAGAGATTCAAAGTAAGTCCCTCTTACTGAAGGCACCAAGTACTTCAGATACAAGTCCTGGAGTATCTGAGATGGATCTTACTTGAAAATTTCTCTGAAGACTATCTGTCATAGTACCAGAAGGTGTTATGCAAGCATCCAAGGAGGGGAGGCAATCAATATACTCACGTATATTGTCCCACCTATGAACAAAAATAATAGCATGGCATAATCCTAAGTGTGCAATAGTTGCACTCATATCTTCTTGGCAATCAAGAGTTCTCTAACTGGACGTCAGGACCACTCAACAGGAGTGACAACCACTCATGGCTAGAGAGGTCATGTATCATAGAAGAGAACCCACTACTGCCTTTTATTAAGCCAGCATAATTTCTAACTGCATTCTAAACATCTATTCTTATACCTGCACCTAGGTGTAGCTCTCATCCTTCATCAAAGAAACTTCTCTTTGCAACAGTAGTAAATCACCACAAAACAAAACAAAACTCGTCAAAATATGGAGAACAAGTGATTGTGGGGTACTCTTCCCTAGCTGATACATCTACAACACAGCTCTCCCCCTTAAGAGTCAGGGTACATTAAAGAAGAGCAGGCATAAAGATCGTAAGATCCAGAAGAAAAACAAGCCTGCTGGATGACAGTATCTCCTAGAAATATCAGGAAAGCTACACCCATGAAGTCTCAAGAACATGGCTGCCTAATTAAGACTGAAACAAGGATGACAACAATAGACATTGCTAATGAGAAAGGGAAAATCTCAGGGACCCCAATCCTACACAAAAATCTATAGAAACTAAGGAATACCAAGAACAGGAAAATTAAATTAATTTTCCCCAGGAAAAGGCCCCAACTAGTTATTCAATAAAACTGGTCAGTCCTGGTTCATATACATGCAACTAACACAAAACAGAGTGAACAGGTTGTTCTCCTTTTTTTTTGGGTTTTCTGAGAGGGTTTCTCTATGTAGCTTTGGAGCATGTCCTAGATTTTGCTCTTTATACCAGGCTGACCTCGAACTCAAAGAGATCTGCCTACCTATGTATCCTAAGTGCTTAGATTAAAGGCATGTGCCACCGCCACCCAGCAAGGTTGTACTTCTATATCTAGACATAATGTGTGATATATATATATATATATACACACGCACACACATATATGTGTTTATGTGTGTGTATATATGTGTTTTTATGTATGTGTGTGTAAAACAACTAAAAAAAGAGGCTGTGGTTTTGAGAGATATCAAGGGAGGATACTTGAGAGAGGTTGGAAGAAGGCACGGTAAGAGGAAATGATGTAATTCTATTTTAATTTGCAAATAAATAAAAAGGAAATCATTTTTGTTCTTTGGTGCAGTTCATCTTCGCTCACCAGGGATTAGCCATAATTGATGGCCCTTGTTCACTCATGAACACTCCAGTAGTTGTTATAGCTATGTCAATCATTTTATATGAAAGGGCTGGCAGTCTACAGTGACATCAGCTATGAACAATACAGCAAAAGACAATAAAGATTGCTGCTAACCTTTCAATAATTTTCTACCGAGTGCGAATTGGGGGACAGTTATGAACTGCTGATCGTTATGGTATTCCACAGAAAAGCTCTTTCAAGCAATGATAAGCAGGTGGCAACCTAGCTCTGAGATGCAAAATCACCCCACAACTCTTGGACACTATTCTATACGACCTTGTTATGTTTGCCCAATAACTGAACTTCTGAGCACTCACAAGCAAGGCCATAGCATTCGATTTCAACCTACCACAGGTCTTCAAAAATCCTGAAACAGTACCTTCACTTGAAACTTCTAAGAGACTTAGACTACAAAAACGTGGAGTCACCTCCACCCCCAACCAGAGTATTATGAGTAGCCCATTGTGAACTGAAAGCCCAGACGCCCAAAGGGAATTCCTGTGTTCCAGGCTGCTTCACGCCCTCCTTCACAGTAAGAAAATATTCTATATTCATTTCAGGAGGAAAGTATTTGCCATGTATTCCTGAGATGGAAATGTGTCTCTGTGGTGCACTTATGCCAGGTGAACTTCCAAAGGGAATTGCAGCTGCAGTACCCCAAGAGGAACATCTGCAAGAAATTTTCTACGTGGAAGGAAAAAAAATACTCTTCATGGCATTCTCCCCAAAGGGAAATTCCTGTAACCTTTTTCTGACAGGCAAGTAATAAGTATTCACACAGGAGCATATTGCTTATATTCCCCTGACAGGCAAGAGCTATTTTTTTTACTCTGGCAAAAAATATGGAGAATAAACTGCAGGCATATTTCTTGTCCTGATCCAGGTGCAAGATTTCATTGCTAAGTGAAGCCAAAGGCAAAGAGTCAATAAAGTACTCAAAGACTGTAATAAGAGAAAAAAGGTACATCTTAAGGTGAAGACAAAAGACAGGTCTTCAGGGATCCTACCTGCCTAAGCTGTTTTTAGTCTTCAGAACACAGACAAGCAGTTAGATGCCCTTTTGCTTCTCTCGAAACAGAGATGTGCTATTAAGAGCGATAGGTCTCCCTTCTTGCTGGTAAGGGGGTGGAGGCCTTTCCTCTCTTTCCACAATCACTCTCCTCCCCTTACATTGTATTGAGAGGTAGTTAGATAACACTGATATATGATCGTTAAATGAGATAAGTCAGATATGAAAAGAAAATACCAACCAGGTCTGTCATAGAACTTTCTATAATAATTTTTGATAATACTCAAAGTTCCTGTATGTTGTGAAACAGCATTTGAACAGAAAACAAGTACTACAAGTCTCATACAGATCATATCAAGTATCCAACAATGAGCAGCATTATCTTGAAAGCCTCTTTTTGTAGGATTATATTTTTATTTAAAATAAGCTACATATTAACAATTAATATTTTGCTATTGTTGTGGTATATATGTATATCAATAGTAGTAATAGTAATAATTTTTTTAGTTCTGGAATTGATCCTAGGACTTCATGCATGCTAAGTAAGCAGTCTGCCACTAAACTACATTCCTAGCCCAATATTATTAATAATTAGCTTTAAGAACTAAATGAAACACTGTTGACTGAGTTTTCTGTTCTGCCCAGTTCCCGCAATCATAAAGTGACTGTCCAGGCAGCAAGATATCTCTGCCAAACCTAGAGTTTTGGAAGTTGCTTACAATGCACTTCCTGTTTACTTAGGTAATATTATATCCTTCTGGAGTTTTTGATGGAGTTGAAGAAGTTATAGTTATAGTTACAGTTTTCCTTAGTTATAATAAAAGATAAAGTAGATATAAATATTATAACTGTAACTTTTGCTTGATAACTGTTTTGTTATATGTAATTTTACTATGTTAAAGTTAAAGCCTTCTTTTTTGTTTAAACAGAAAAGGGGAAATGGTGTAGAAAGTCCTTCTTTCTATGTGTTGCTTGTATTGGTTAATGAATAAAGAAACAAAAGAAACTGCCTTGGCCTGATCGAGTAGAACTTAAAAGGTGGAAAAAACAGAACTGAATTCTGAAAGAAAGAAAGAAAGAAAGAAAGAAAGAAAGAAAGAAAGAAAGAAAGAAAGAAAGAAAGCAAGCAAGCAGAGTGAGAGAGCCGCCATGGAGCCACCAGAGTCAGACATGCTGAATCTTTCCTGCTAAGCCACTGCCACATGGCGATATACAGATTAATAGAAATGGGTTAAATCAAGATGTGAGAGTTAGCAAATGAGAGGTTAGAGCTAATGGGCCAAGCAGTAGTTTAATTAATACAGTTTCTGTGTGGTTATTTCAGGGCTAAGCTAGCGAGGCGGCCAGGATGAACAAGCGGCCCCTTCCTTGCAACAAAATACAGGTTTTTTTTTTATTTCCAGAATAGCTAAACATTATTAATACCAATTCTCCCTAACAATGGTCACTGTGAGGAAGTAGGTTTTGAAAGAAAAAAAAATGTCAGCAGAAATTTCACAGTAATTGATAGCGATTAGTCAGAAAATATACTTTTATCTTCAATTACAAATGATTGTACCTACAGTCTAAGATAATTATTGAAGTGACACTTATATATGAATTTCTAGGCACAGAATCTATGTGCTGCCATGTTTTCTTGTTCTATGGAGATAATAGGATAGCTTTAGTGATAGCCGAGATGGTTGCAGACTGGCTTCAGCAAATTCACCACAGATACTAAGGAGGTAGGCAGTGAGTAGCATTAAATATTTGTATGCTGAGTAAATAAGGCGGCAAGGGTTTGATGTCAATGAGCAGCAATGTGTCTTTAGTGTCCCAGCAGCATGGCTTAGTCACCTATTCTGTTACTGGTCTGCAGGGACTTTCTGCAGAGATGAGACTTGGCCGGTTGATACATCAGTTTTCAAATCTTTGTTCTGGCTTTCCATCCTAAGTTTCTCTTTCTTTCTCCATTCTCTATATTTTTTCTGTGCAGTCTATATTCCATACCTTACTTTAATCCTTGTGACTCTCCACTAGTTCTGGTTCTGTGTAGGACATTTCCTGTCTGGCGGTTCTGGAGGCAAGGTACCAGGCTCATTTTCTTCAAATTGTTGAGGGTTTCATTTGCACCCAGAGACTCTACGAATCTCTTCTCCTCTATCAGCAACAGATGATGCCATGTTTGTTCAGATTTTGCCTAACTGAATGTCATATTATCAGTGCTTTGGTTTTCTCTTTATTCTATGTGTATGAGCATTTGCCTGCATATGTATCTGTGCACCATATGTATTCCTGGTGCCCTGGAAGGCAGAAGAGGGTATCATATCCCTTGGGATAGAGTTAAAGATGGTTGTGAGCCACTATGTGGGTACTGGAAACTGAACCCAGGTCTTCTGCAAGTGCAACAAGAACATCTAACCACTTAGCCACCTCTCGAGGCCAGATCCAATGCTTTACTTTTTGTACAATACTGAGAGGTTTCTCTAGTTCTATAATTTACTGTTTTTTTTCTTACAGGAAACTTCACTAAAGACAATGTCACAGTCTTCAAAAAGTTATACTAACAATGGAATTGCTACTCATCCTTTCAGGACAGGAAGAGATCCTTGTGGTCAGGTGAAAACTCAGGAGCAGGAGAGTGGCCTCTGCAGCCCATCCTTAACAGGCTCTAATAGCGGGACAGGACAGATAACAACAGAGCATCTGAAGTCAGCAAGATTCTGCTGCATCATCCTTGAAAAGCAGATGGCAGAATGTGCGAACACACTGCCAGGAAAGATGATGACTAGGGAATGTGCAAGGCCAGGTGGTACCTGGCCCACTGAATGAAGGTTACACTTCTATACTACAAAATGATTAATAAATATTAGTGACAAATTTGGTGGGGGAAAAATACATACTAGACTCCTACCACAAAGAACAGTGAAGAAACAGCTAATCATGAAAATCCAAATGGCAAGACCTTCATAAGTTTCCCAGTCAGTGGCTGACGTCTTTTCAGCTCCTCTCCATTCTATTAAGGAAGAGCTGGAGCATCATTACGCTGGGGATGTTCCTTCTTGAGGAGACACTTCAGTTTAATTGCAGCCCAGCCAACCTACTTCCCAGGAGTTGTTAGGCAGGTGTTGAGCTGGGGAAAGGCAAGATGTGGGCAGGAGATGAATTAGGACCTTCCTCGTTCATGCTAATGTGCTTTCAGCTATCCCTGCCTTATCCAATAAGGCTTAAATGGGCCTGAAGGAACCGAACTCCCCTATTTCAGTGAAATATTTGTTTTCACATCTCGTGTTTCTTGGCAAAGGGATTAAAGAATAAAGGGATGTCTGTCTAGAGGGAGGCCCCGATTATTAAATATTACATAGAAATATATAAAACACATCTTGGAAATGTTGGTCTGTTTTATGAAATAATACAATGGTAAATTTTTATATAGGTCCAGTGGAAATCTATTAAGTCAGGGAGGTGGTGGATGAAAACAGTCAGAACAAAGGCAATGATCACAGCAGAAATACTCCGCTTCCATCATTCTGGTTCTCTCAACAATTAAGATAAACTGGAGCCTCTGACAGAAAATCTCTGACATGTCAATATCTTAAAATGCAAGTATTAAGCAAAAAAAAATACAGATGCTCTTGTGAGTGAGAGGAGTCAGTCATTTGGCAGTCATATTGCTTTATCTTGTGTCGTGGTTACTATATTGACGCAAAAGTCACTCCGAGCAACAAGACCTAGCCAGTAATCAGAAGAAACAATGGAAAGCGGCATGGAATGATTTTTATAGAAGTCTAGACATAAAAGTGACACCATTTCTTTTATCAATATTCCATCCCAAGACTCACGTGGCCGCGATTCACTTTTTGAATGCTCAGACACATACAGTCTAAGCGCCTAGGAGTAAAAGCAATTGATCTGTGGTACTTCGCTCAATGGGTAAGGGTGCTTGATGCCCAAGGGTGAAGACCTGAGTTGTATCCACAGTGGCCTCCTGAAAAGCTAGGCATGGTGATATATGCCCATGAACCTAGCAATAGAGTGGTGGAGAAAGACAGAAAAGCACCTGAGGATCACCGATACTTGTTGGCAGCCAGCTTAGGTAATGCGGCAAAGGCAGCATGTTCCAGTCTCAGTGGGAAGCTTGTGCCAAGGGACTAAGGACACTCTAAGTCTCTTCCTTTGGCCTCTACACAGATATGTACAGGCACACAGATACATATGCATGCATATGTGTACACACACACACACGCCAAAATACATAGCATACACACATACAAAACGTTTAAAAAAACAGACTAAGGAATCAGAAAATACCTACAACATATTAGATTATTAATCCTACCTCTGAGAGTCCTCTCAGAACCTCTTCTCCAAATTCTGTCTTCTTCAAAAGCTCCAGCCAGACCTTCCTTAGTCATCTCTAATTCTTGTGTGCCTTCCATTTTCAAAGATGTTCCTAGCTTCCTGCTTTTGAGATATGGCTCAGAGACCTCCAGTAGCAGAAGCACTTTGGAAGCCTGATAAAATGTACATTCCTGGATACCACTGTCAAGTTACAAAATGAGGCTTTTTGCAGATTAGGAATTTGAATATTTATCTCAAGTAATTCTGAGGTACACTGCAAAGGCAATTTCTGGCCTGCAAGGCATGCAGTTTGTGCCCTTGATTAGGCAAGATCTACAACTGTTCTCGAACTTGTTTACATCTTGAAGTATTTTCTAACAAAATCTTAGTCTCTTTGGACATATTGGTGGTGTTTCTTCCAGTCTCGTGTCCCCATCCAGTGTCTAATGCTACACTGGGCACATTTCTAGTCAGTTGATCAATGGACTGTGCAGCTTCCATATAAAGTTTGTTAAAGATTTTTTTCATTTTGGAAAGATAGAGACAGAAGGGACATGGTGAGAGCACAAAAATCATGAACGACAGGATTGTAGTAAAGTTGAACTGCTCATTTCTTTCTGGCAACACTAAAATTAACCTTCTTCCTTCAATAACAAAACAACCAATCCCTTTTAAAATAAAAGCAAAAATATGGCTTTACATCATTAGAAATATACTTAAAGGTCTGTTCCCCTAAGAAGAAAGCAGAATTGTAGATATAATACTCAGATAGGAACTGAGAAGTTGGAGGACCCACCTACCCTCTGAAGAGCTTTGATACCATCAAAATGACAACATCATGACAAAATGCCATGCTTCCCTGCAAGTATACTCAGGTTCTCATTTTGAAAATAGTGTCTTGGGACTCTAGAAAAGACCATCTGTTTTTATAGGGACAGAGCTGTGGCAAGATGGAACAAGTGCTGCACCACAAATCACATGACATATCAAGTCACTAACCTTGGCCATGAATTTATAGAAACAAGACCAAGGGGTTATGTCTCTATTTCCAGTGAAGGTGGAGTTGGAGAGAAGCCATGGAGTCACTGCCGGAGACAGATGTGCTGAAACTTTTTGCTGGTAGGCCATGACCTCGTGGTGATGGACAGATTAATGGAGATGGGTTAAATTAAGATTAAGAGTTAGCCAATAAGAAGCTAGTGGTAATGGGCTAAGCAGTGATTTAAATAATATAGTTTCTGTGTGATTAGTTTGGGGCTGAGCAGCCAGGAACCAACAAGCGGACTCCTTCAACAGATGCACTTCTATACCCACAGTGACCTCTGTTTACTATCACCATTGTTTCCCAAAGAGGACAAAGGAATCGGAAAATGTGGCCAAAGTCACAGGGTTAGGCTAAGAGAAATTTGAACAAAGAACTGATTGACTCCAGATCATAAATAATACTACCTCATAACTGCTAAAAGACTACCACCGATACCACTAGAGGAGCTTCCACGAGTCTATTTATCCATAGTGCTGTCCTAAATGCAGGAACCACACGTAATCTGCACATAGGAATCAGAAAATTGTTATTGCAAAGTTTCTTCTGGTGCAAGATAATAGGAGAGAAGTCTCAATCTAGAAAAAACATGAGGTCTCAAATGCTGGCTAAAGAAAAGAGTTTGTATAAAGGAATGTGTGAGAGAGAAGGCCATGGATGCTGTATCCAGAAGAAGCTTAACCTAGAGATTCATAGAATGTAGATCTAAAAGAGCATGGAATATAGATACAGAAATGTAAAATTAGATTTGTCATAGAAAAGATTTTTAATATGTGAAAAGCAGCATGGAATAATGGAACAGAATTCCTTTGACATAAATGCTTTTAAATGGAAAAGACTCAGTCTCACATTATAAAGATGAACCAAAAGCTTCATAATCATCCTTAAAACTCCAGTGAGTCAAGCTCTGAAAATTTTCACCAGCTCCACAATGGGAGTGTTATGCTATTTGCTCCTCAAATGTGTCTCCTATTGCTTCAAGAACTTGTTTTAATACTAAAGTGACTTGATAATAGTCATCACTGTGTTTGCACATTATGACATTGGTACAGGATGGGAAAAGTTCTTAGCTCACAGCAGGGAAGGTTTAAAGGAAAGATCCAGTCCCTGAGTACTGAAATAAAATGCCACTTAAATGAAATCAACTGATTGTTTAAAAATGAAGTTATAAAGAAAGCTCATGAGTGTGTTCAATTTTTATTAAAGTTCTTAGTAACCTAGTAAATAGAGAAGCAAATCAGTAACAAAGATACTTATTGATTTCCCATTACTTTCCAAGCAAGACGGAGCAGATGTTTATTTAAAAATCATTTATACTAATTGTCAGTTTACATTTTTCCAACATCCATGATCCAGAGTCATTATATAAAAATTAGATTCATAAAAGTACTTCTTTTGCTTTTCTCTCACCACTGAATGTAAAATGTTAGAAGACTAAACTTTAAAAAGCAGTTAAGCCTCCAATCCCTTATTACAACAGATTAACAACTTAATGAGTGAGCATTCAAACAACCACTCTACTGGCAGGCAATACTAGAATCATGGTCATTGCCATCCTCATCAGAGAGGTTAAGTGATGTTAAAGAGAAACTCTCCCAATAAAGTGTCTCACTACCTTAACTATTTTTCAGGGTCAATCACCATCATTTCTCTCTCTTTCTCTCTCTCTTTGCTCCGTGTGTGTGTGTGTGTGTGTGTGTGTGTGTGTGTGTGTGTGAAAAAGAGAGATACAGATGGCCAGATAGCACAACAATAAAAGAGATAGACATTTCCATGACATCAAATATATTTTTTGCCATAGCCATAATTAGTAATTTAGACATGACATTGACATGTCCTTAAAAGCCAATATAACAATAAGAGGACTTACATATTCTCTTCACAAGTTTTCCAATTACATACTCTTTGTCCATAAAGTCTTATGTAAAATCATAACACCAAAGGGCAACCTCCAACCCATTAGTGAAAAGTTACATATCAAATTTACATTGGACACCAAGAGTCCCACTAATAGTTCATCAAATCCATTTTCTTTTCCATCCAAGTTGCATGTCTTGTATGGATTTCTAGAAAAAAAAAAGAAAAAGGCAGGCAGGAAGTTATTGCCTGTACTGCACCTCCCACAGCTCCAGCCAGCATAAAATGGACAGACAGCTTCCACTTCTGGTAGAGATTTGCAATTAAATGTGAGCATGGAAGAGCCCCACAAGCCTTTGCCTCTGGGCTACACTAAAACACTGAAGCTGGATTATCCAGAGAACAGAGGGACTGTCTCTATCACTCCTCCTCCAACTCAAGGAGCCAGACTCTATCCACCTGCTAGGAAGCAGAGTACAAATAACAGAACAAAAATATCTGTCAGCACAATATTATACCAACTTTATGAGAGTCAGTGCTGCCCACAGACCTATACACAGGTTGTGACATATTTAAGATTTGACTTCATGACTGTCAGCCCCACTCCATGCTTCTGCTCCCGAGATCATAGAGGAAGTTAAGAATATACAGCTTTGGTGCATGTCAGCCAACCAACAGTCTGGGTGACCAGGGGACTGTTGCCTCATAAAACACAATGATGCAAAGGCAGGTAGTGTTAATGAGGAACTCTAGAACCTAAGTTCTGAACCCACAGTGGATGAACACAGGATTGGGCCTACATCACAACAAGCTGGCATTCAGCTATGGCATTCACCTATGATCTAGTTCGGGTGATCTGCCTTCAACAATGTTGTTCCAATCTTGAACAGCACAGTATAGTAAAACACCCCACTCGCCAGGTATAGATGAGAGCTGTAAGCATAGTGTTTTTCCCTGGAACTTTTCTGCTGACTTGGTGAATATCTTGATGGTCCACATATCTAGGCCTGATTATAGTGTGTCCATGCTGTTGGAAGTTCTGTTGAAATTCTCTTGCATGTGGTTGGATGCACTGGTCTTGAACTATCAGATACTGCAGCAACAGGCCATCCATAAGTATCAGGGCCTTCAGCCTACATAGTACAGTGTTAGTCTTCATGATCTGTGCACTCAGGCTGTGGTACAGATTGGTAGCACTTGTAAACTTGTCAAGCATGACAATTTTAGGGACGAGTCCAAACAATGATTCTGCACAGAACCTGGTTGAATCTCTTAGTGGATGAACAGAGACATTTTTACCTGTCTTGGCCACAAGGAGAGCCTTGTCTGCACTAATTACTTGTTCTAGGTACCTCCTTAATTCATCATAGATCTGGAACAAATCTGGGTGTGTGTCTCCCTCTAGTGGTGAAACCGGGAGAACATGTACAGCGTCTATTCCTGGCAATCATGGACTCTGGTGCCACCTATTGTTAATACAGTGGAAGTGACTACCCGTTACGAAATATACATGGCTTCTATAAACAGACAGACACTCAAACACACACACAAAAAAAAACCAGGTTTGAAAGACTAGATAAAAGTCCCTCAATGCACAGCTAACATCAACAACCACAAAAACCAAGAACTTTCAGAAAACTGTGACGTCCTTAGACAAAATAAGTAGCCAGAAACTAACCAGATAGTAATAAATACAAGAAAAGCTGAGTTACAGAACTGGAAACAGTTATGTTAGTGGCAATTGTGTGATTGGTCTATTTGTGGCACACCTAGAAATTGGAGCAGAGGCTGTCCCTAATGTTTTAGCTATCTTTTGGAATTATATTCTTCATATTGGGTTGCCTTGCCCAGTCTTAATATAGGGAAGGAGCTAAGTTCTACTGTGATTTGATATGCCATGCTTTGATGACACCCATGGGATGCCTGCCTCTTTCTTATCAGAAACAGAGGAGGAGTGGATTGGGGGTGGGTAAGGTTTTCACGGCCACCCTCGACCCGCAAGGATGACACGACCACTGGAACTCTTCTCACTGCAGTTTATTCCAGGACTTTATTCACAGCAATCTATCTCCTTTTCCTTCTCTCTCTCTCTCTCTCTTTCCCTCTCTCCTCTCTCTCCAGGCAAACCTCTCCCAGCCCTTAAGTAGGCACGGGCTGCCAATCCCGGATTGCCAGGTGGGCACTGCCCATAGGCCCACACATATGAAAGCAGCTGATAATCACTGCGTGATCATAGCATAGGTCAGGCCTTAGCCATATCAGGAGTTGATTATACATCTCCATCAAGTGTGACACCACGCACCTCACTACATAAGGAAAGAATGAGAAAAGAGGAGGGAGGGGAAACTTTGGTACAGATATAAAATAAATAAATTTAATTAATAAAAAAGAAAAGCCAACACACTTGAAGTAAATGAAAGGAAATGACTCAATACACAAACAAAATCTTCACAAGAAGATAGAATCAATTCCTAAAGAGAAAAATAAGTTATTGGGTTGAGACGTACACTCAATAAAAATGAAAGTGAGTGAAGGTGTCAATCACAATAGTCAGTGACTCAAAAGAACATTTGAAAATGCATATTCAGTGGAGGGAAAACAATAAATAATAATAAATGAAGAAACCCTACAAGGTCTTATCAAATCACCATGGATTGAAGTTAGAAGGCAACAACAATGCTACCCCCAGAAAGCCTACAAACTCATGGAAACTGAACAGTCAACTACTGAACCACACCTGGGTCAAGGAAGAAATTAAGAAAGAAATTAAAGTCTTCCTTGAATTTAATGAAAATAAAGAGA
>NW_004949115.1:5476215-5507046 GCF_000317375.1 Microtus ochrogaster
CCTAGGCAGTTTGGATGCTCACCTTACTAGACTTGGATGGAGGTGGGGGGTCCTTGGACTTCCCACTGGGCAGGGAACCCTGATAGCTCTATGGGCTGACAAGGGAGGGGAACTTGATTGGGGGAGTGGGAGGGAAATGGGAGGAGGTGGCGGGGAAGAGACAGAAATCTTTAATAAATAAATAAACGGGAAAAAAAGAAACCCTACAAGGACTTTAGGACAGTATTAAATGAGTACATAATCAACTTACTGGGGTTTAAGTGGGTCTGCAGAACACTAAAGATGAAAATACCAAATTTCTACAGCATTCATTCAAAGAAATAGTAACAGGGAAGTGTCAACACCTACAAAGGGATAAAAATATCTAAGGTAACTGAAGATCAACTGTAACATTTATTCCAGTTCAATATATTCCCAAGGTACATTATTATCAAAAGATTAGAAACAACATATATGTGCAACTAACAGTTGACATCTCAGTACAACTGCACAAGACGGGAAAGAATAGCAAGAGATTTTTCACAGAATTAAAAGTGAAAAAAAGTCAACAGAGAATACTACACACAGCAAAACTATCCTTTAGAAATGAAAGAGGGATAAAGACATTCCCAGACAAACGAAAGTTGACATCCCACCAAACTTGTCTTAAAAGAAACACAAAAAGAAGTGTTTCAATCTGTAAGGAAGGGATGTTAGTAAGATTCACCAGGTGGTCTAAAATCACTGGCATGATTTTAAATTCAGTGCCCCAATATTGTACACTTGGTATGTAAACCACTCGTATTTTCAGTATGAAGAATAAGCTTTTAAAAAAATACAACGAAGTTGACAGGTAAGAGATCCACAACACAGAAAATTGACGTTATGGGCCAGCAAAATGGCCCAATGAGTACATTTCTTGATGTGAAATCATAACAATAGCTTGAGTTCAGATCCCTGGTACCCATGAAAAAAATGCTGGGTTTGACAGTGTGCACAGGTAATCCCAGTGTTGGGAAAGCAGAGAGAGGAAGATCCTGAGAAAATGCCAGCCAGCCAGCCCAACTATGAGTTTAAGGTTCAGTGAGAGACTCTCATCTCAAACTTTAAAAGAAGGCATTAACAAAACATGCAAATACAGGTTTGAACAGTAAATGCTTAAACCTGTATTAGCAACTTACTTTCTTAAATGTTTATGTATGAATAGACATTTATAGTATGACATAACTTTATATGTGTATGGAGCACATTCACATATTTAGTTAAAATGGTATTATCTATATGTGAATAAAAATGGTAATTCTGTATGTGTTAAATAAATAAGGTGAAAAGCAACAGATGAAAACAAACAAGGTTAAACTCTGGCCTACATAAACACACACACAGAGAGACACACACAAACGCATGCATCTTACAATCATATTGATGATGTAGGAGGGTCTTCTGTCTATTTGTTACTTTCATTGGTTAAATAAAGAAGCTGCCTTGGCCTTTTGATAGGCCAGCCCTTAGGTGGGTGGAGTAGACAGAAAAGAATGCTGGGACAGGCTGCATACCCCTGTCCGCCTAGCTTATACCCCGAAATAACAACATACAAATTTGTATTCATTTAACCACTGCCTGGCCCATTATCTCTATCCTCTTACTGGCTAACTCTCACATCTTGATTAACCCATTTCTATTAATGTGTATCGCCACTTGACTGTGGCTTACTGGCATGAGTCTAACCACCGTGAGTCTTGGGTAGGAGAAGCATGGCATCTGCCTGACTCTGCTTTCTTTCTCCCAGCATTCTGTTCTGTCTACTCCACCCACCTAAGGGCTGGCCTATCAAAAGGCCAATGCAGCTTCTTTATTTAACCAATGAAAGTAACATATAGACAGAAGACCCTCCTACATCACATTGAGGTGCCATTATTTCAAAATTACATTCAAAAGACATTTTATAGGCATCTTTGTACCCACAAATCAAAAATATATAGACAATGATGATATATAATAATATATAATAATTTGCCTAGAGTAAACAATTCTAAATACTTAGTCACTAAATACTGGAACACTCAAGTGTATAAAACAAGTAATAGTAGAACTAAAATGAGAAAGAGGCTCCGATACACTATCAGCAAGTATTTTTAAATCCTCCTTTTTAGTAATTGATGGATAATACAAACAAAGACAAATTTTTAAAAAGTGTCCTGGTTAAATTTCACTCTATAGTATATTTACAAATGTTCCTTGGCATTAGTTATAGCCTGGGACTGTGAACACAAGCCACACTATTAGTTCTCGCTCATGAAACCTCCAATGCATGAGTTCTATCTCCATTTTTTTTTCTTCCAGTTTAATGACGACTTTGGGATAGACATACTAAAATTGACAGACACAAATGATGTAAGTAACATTAGTCACCAGAGTAGAGCCTCTGGCCAATCAGAAGCATCCAATTTAGACATGCATCCATGAAAGATAAACAGTTCTGTCAAACTGTTGTGATCTAGGAGTTTGCTGTTACTGCTCCATTGAACTGACATCCAGGAAGATACACTAATAATGAAATACAAGGCAGATACATCCTTGATGCCACAGGGAAGAAACCAGAGCTGGACAAGTCCTACAGTAGAAGATAATGACCAACTCAGTAGGCCAGCTTAGTTCTGGAACACAAGATGGGGAAGGTGCACCAACACAAATCTCTACTGTGTTATTTCTCCTACAGATGGCCCTTGTTACAGTAATAAGCCTGAAGCCACAAGATGGATCACCCCAGTGTGGTACTATTTATACCTCTAATCCCTACTCATGTTGCTGCTCAAAAGAGTAGATTTATAATTTTAATTATCTAAAACTTGTAGAGATTTAAATTTCTTTTGTAAGTGTTCAATAAGTATTATACAAGCAATCCCTTTTTCTTTAATCTGGGCAATAATTTACAGATTTCTGTGACTTGCACAACTCGTGCAGTCAATGCCCAGGGGAGAACTTAAGAGAGAAGCAGGGAGCACTTTAATCAGCCCACAATTAATTCTACTTAGGCTGCCTCCATGAAATTCAGCCACCTTAAAGAACAGTAAATCATTCAATTACCAATATTGACATATTATTTGGCCCTGAGCTCAAAAGCATTGTGTTTGTATTTTCAGCATTGGACTTAGGAGACGATCCAGTCTAGAATGAGCAACATTTGGAAGGAATTTTAGTAATTCATCAGCTCTCACTGACTCTATAAAATAAGATCTTGTCATATGAGCCTTTATTGTTGGATTCAGGTCTTTGATATATCTGTCACATCATTAAAAATGATAATAATAACCTCAGTAAATTTAAAGACACATTTCCAGAATTAAATAGTTTTTTGGTCATTAATTGATAAACAATTTCTATAATGCCTCTATAAAGAATGCACACACTCAAATGGAAATAAAGGTGAACTGGACTAGTCAAAATCAGGTAACCATACCCAGTTTAGAGTAGACCCAATGTATAAGTTCATAAATACAGGCAGAATAAATTTCTGTATAAAATGTTTACTAACAGGAATAAAAACATAACTTCAGATCCCTGGAATCTTCACAAAATCAGGACATGATAGCACATATCTGTAATTCTAGTGCTCCTAAGTAGAAATGGGAGGTAAAGGCATGAGAACCCCTGAAGGTGTGTAGACCAGTTAGGCTGGCATATACACTGGGAAAGAAGAGACCCTGTCTAAAACAAGGTAAAAGGTATTGATGAACAACAAAGGTTGTCCTCTGACATCCACATGCATACTGTGGAACACATGTACCCCCACACACATGCTCACACATCACACACGTGTACCCACAAAGATTTAAAAACATAAATCTGATATTTGGATAATGCACAGAAAATCTTAGTTACTCATCACTACTTTAAAGACAAAGTACAAAAATCCTTACCATAGCCTACAAACCCCAAATCATGCCCCAGTACCATTTACTTCCCCAATCTGACCTATTTGTTTCCATCCAATTGGCCATCTATTTTTACCTCTTTTATTGCTTTATAAATAATACCATTCAAAATTTCCACCTCCTCCCATTACCCTCTCACTCCCCCACTCACCTTCCAGTCCTAAGAGAGGGCAGGGTGCCCTGCCCTGTGGGAAGTCCAAGGCTCTCTCTCCCCCCTCCCTCCAGGCCTAGGGAGGTGTGCATCCAAACAGACTAGGGTTTCAAAAGGCCAGTACATGCAGTAGAAACAAGTCCCAGTGCCGTTATCAATGACTTCTCAGTCAGTCCCCATTGTCAGCACATTCAGAGAGTCCGGGTTTGATCACATGCTCGTTCAGTCCCATTCCAGCTGGCTTTGGTGAGCTCCCATTAGATCAGTCCCACGGTCTCAGTGGGTGGACCAACCCCTAGGGGTCCTGAAATCCTTGCTCATCTTCTCCCTCCTTCTGCTCTTCAACTGGACCTTGGGAGCTCAGTCCAGTGCTCTGATGTGGGTCTCTGTCTCTATCTCCATCCATGGCCGGATGAAGGTCCTCTCTGGATGGATCTCCCCAACTGGCCATCTTTAAACTCCTCATTAGCTTGCCCTTCTCTTCTCTGGTTTCTTAAACAGAACCTCTGCCTGGAATGTCCTTTATTGCTACACCATTTCATGCAAATATCTTCTACTTGTTCTCCAGGTTTATGTTCAAAATGTCCCTTCCCAGAGCAGACTTTCTCAGTGCCCTGTGAGCAGCTCAAGCCATCCATTGCCTTGCTCTTATGGCATCCCCTTTACTTTTAGTTTTGTCTACTTCTAAAATATGATTCCAAAACACTTTTAGAGAGGGAAACCCCAAAGGGGTAAGATACAGAGAACGGGGTGGGGGTGGTACGGAGGATGGTGGTCCTGAGTAGGCATCTAGAACACATCTTGGGCTTGAATTCAACCCAAAGCCTCTTGGAGAAGTCCTGGGGAGGAAAAGGGACAGAGGCTGAAAAGTGACTCCATAACATGGCTGTCTCCCGTGCTTTGCTACTCACCAATAGCTCTGCACTGTGAGAGGAAAGATCCTGATGATCCCTTCCTGACTCTGTCATTGTTAAGAAGCCTGAAGACAAACCACTGGGCCCATTTGATCTGAGTTTTTCTCTACTGGTTTCTAAGTAATGTGTCAATGAAATCAGGGTTTTGCACCAACTCTGTATTTAACCTATAGTCCCATAGTCCTGAGTGCTCAACTCAAAAGGGGGCATTGATCATTCTGATCCTACAGTGTACAGGAATTTTGTGATCGTCTATGTTGTCTGCTTCTCAAGTTTTCTTAATGCTCCTTTTAGGTGGGGTTACAGCTTATGTCAAGTTTAACTGCTTGGCAATAAAGTTTACAGATAACCATTAGAAAATCTGGAAGGCCTGAGCCTTGTGGCATGTATCCAGCTTCTCAGCAGGCTCAGGCAGAAGGATCACAAGCTTGTTTGAGACCAAATGGACACTTCTAATTCTCTAGGCATCCTAATTACATATGTCATCTATCCAGACATTTAACTGTGTTGGGGGGGGAGCAGTGAACTGCAACATGATCCTTTCTTTTCAATTTTAGACACACAGCTCCTGCAGAATTTTTACCACATATGTGTATGTTCAATATATATTCAATAACAGAGCCTTTCTTTATGCTGTTTTAAAACAAGATTAAAGGATGCTCCTGGTTTTTTTTTGTTTGTTTGTTTGTTTTTTGTTTTTGTTTTTTTTTTTGTTGTTTTGGTTTTTCTTTTTGATTTTTCGAGACAGGGTTTCTCTGTGGCTTTGGAGCCTGTCCTGGAACTCGCTCTGTAGACCAGGCTGGTCTCGAACTCGCAGAGATCCGCCTGCCTCTGCCTCCCAAGTGCTGGGATTAAAGGCGTGCACCACCAACGCCCGGCAGGATGCTCCTGTTTTAAAACATTTCAAAAAGCCAGCTGGGAAGCAAAGAAATAGCTCACTGGGTAAATGTACCTGAGTGAGAACCATGTGACCATGGTAGAAGAAAATTCCACAAAGTTACCTTCTGCCATCTACACATGTGCATGTGCTATTGATTTTTCTTTTACTCTAGCCCCATGTTGGAACGTCAAAATGTAGTTGCTTGTATGTTTACTCTTTGGGCTTCTGGCTCTTATGGGGGCCCACCACCCAGTCCCCAGCTTATTCTTATGAATGCCCGGTCTGAGCTTGGCTTGTTTCTAGCCAGCTTTGCTTAAGTTGTCCCATCTACCTTTTCCCTCCAGGTTTTTATCTTTCTTACTTCTGTATATCTTATTTTCCTTCTTATTCTGTGGCTGGCTGTGTGTCTTGGTGACTGGCCCCTGATATCCTCCTCTCATTGCTCTCTCTTGCTCCTTCTCTTCCAGATTTCTCTTTCCATTTATTCTCTCTGCCTGCCAGCCCTGCCTATCCTTTCTGTGCTTTGCTATTGGCCATTAGGCTCTTTACTAGACCATCAGGTGTTTTAGACAGGCAAAATATCACAGCTTCACCAAAGTAAACATATGCAGCATAAACAAAAGCAACACACCTTAAAATAATATTCTACAACATGACTGTGCTGTGGCATGTGCACTCTCATACACATCACATGCACACATGAATAATAAAAAATATGCTTTTTGAAAAAGTCAATTAGCTGCAGTGGTACACACCTGTAGTCTCAACACTCAGGCAGCTAAAGCAGAAAGATTTCCATGGCTCTTTGGCCAGGCTAGGCTACAGAGCAAATGCCAGGCCAACAAGAATTACATAGCAGTATCTTGTCTGAAAAAGGGAGAACAATATAAAAGTTTATCTTATTTAATACAATTGTTTAAAATTGCTGAATAAAATTTTAGTATCAGTTCACACTGAGAAAATATTAATGTACTATGGTAATTAATATATATCCAAAGCACTACTAATATCATCTTCATCTTACAGAACAGGATATTGGATGCTCAAATCATATCATCCAATATTCTTGAGGGCACATAGCTAGCAAGCATAGAGACCAGAACCAGAACAGGACATAATGGCTCACCTGGCCTAACTGTTAGTCTATACTGTACACTAAATAGAAGCCTTTCAACATGAGGTATGAATTATGTGACCAAGAGTCAAGTATATCTTATGAACAGAATTAATATTTACAAGCAAACTGTGTTCTTGGCTTGACAGGGCTCTTTGATGCAATCTTTTTCAAAATGACTGTGCTGGGAGCTGGAGAGAGAGATCAGAAGATAAGAGTGCAGTTGATCTTCCACGGGGCCCAGGTTAGGTCCCAGGAATCTTACGGCTTCTCACAACAATCTGTAACTCCAGTTCCAGGGAATCTAATGCTCTCTTTGGATCTTCGCAGGCAGCAAATATAAACATAGTACCCAGACATACTTGTAGGCAAAAGACCTATATTCATGATGGTGGTTTAAATTAGAATGGTTCCCAAAGGCTTATATATTTGAATGCTTGGTCCCTAGTTAGTGGGACTGTTGGGAAGTATTAGAACGTGTGACCTAGTTGGAGGAGTTATGTTAAAGTCACTGGAAATGGGCTTTGGGGTTTCAAAACCTTATCCTAGTTAGCTCTTTCTGCCTCTTGCTTGTGTTTCCAAGACGTGAGCTGTCAGCTACTACACAAGTGCCATGCCTGCCTGCCTGCCTGCCTGCCTGCCTGCCTGCCTGCCTGCCTGCTGTCATGATCCCTACCTTTATGGCCAAGGATTCCTAGCCCTCTGAAACCATGAGCTCCAAATTAAATGCTTTGTTGTTGTTTTGTTCGTTTGTTTACAAACTGTCTTGGTCATAGTGTTTTATCCCAAGAATAGAAAAGTAACTAACTCATTCCAAAAGTAAAAATAAAGGAAAAAAAAACCTTAAATGAGTGTTCTAAAATGTATGGCTTCTGAATTCAATACAAAACCCTTAAAAAGAAAGTTTGTTGGGGAGAGATAAAGAACTAATACCAGTTAGGTCTCCCATTGTATGGCTTCCCTCTCCTCTAGCTCTCCTTTTCCCTCTATACCCCTCCTAACTCCATTCCAATCACCCTGGAATGGAGTTGTGACAGACTTTCCAAAAATACAATTTCATTCCCCAGCACTGAGCCAGGAAATACTCAGCTTCTCAGAGCAATCACACTGAGGACAGCAGCTGACTGGGCCCCTCAAGGCACTGCTTTGTGTGAAAAGACACAGCAGGCTTGATTCTGCTGCTAACTATTCACAGGGCTGTTACTGCAGCTCTCTGACATCTCCAAGCTGGTTCAGGGGAGCTGTGAAACTCCCAGGCATTTTAGAAGAGATCATTTTTTTGAAAACTGTCTTCATCTAAATCTGCCCTAACTGGAGTTCCCTAGAGAGCAGGGACTGGTAGCTGAGAAGACACTTTCTCAGCAAAATGGCACTCTACCATCTGAACTAGAATGTTTCTCGAAAATAATGCACTGCAGTAGATGTCTTAAGAAGCTGATTGAAGGGCACCTTCTTGAATCAGTTAGACCCTCTTTCCCCTCCCAAATCCCAAACCGGTATGCTGCTCTCTCCCTAAGTTTGAAACTGGCAAAGTAAACAAACGCAAATTTGGACACAATGGGGAAAGATTTTACTTTAAATGATTATTATGGGAGAAAAATTATTTTAAAACAGTAATTGTTTTAGTCTTGTTGAATTCACACACACACATACATACACACATACCTCCCATTTTAATCAATATATGAAAACATTCAGAGGAGTAGAAAAACAATGAGGGAAATCCATAATATTAAAAGTAACTTATGGAATGTGGCCACTGTTTCCCCTGAAGCACTCTTAAGTAGTGGCTGATTATTTTCTTATATCTCGACAATCTTGGAGACAGGAAGTTTGCTATTTGGTAACTCTTATCCCCATTGCTATTTCTAATCATTTACTCTTATAAACATCCATTATTCCTTATGTCATCTAGCTACTTTAGCCTCTCTCCTGCTTTCTATAGCTGTCAAACATTCTTTAATTTATCAGACTTTGGACTCTTCCTACCTTACTACCTTCGTTAGGGTTTTATAGATGTGAAAAGACACCATGACTACAACAACTCTTACAAAGGAAAACATTTAATTAGGGCTGATTCAAGAGATTTACTTCATTATCATCACAGTGGGAAGCATGACAGCATGCAGGCAGTCATGGGACTGAAGAAGGAACTGAGAGTTCTGCATCTTGATCTTCAGACAACAGAAAGTGAACTGTGCCTACACTGGGCATAGTTTGATCATAGGAGACCTAAAAGCCCACCCCCACAGTAACATTTCCTCCAACAAGGCCACACCTCCTAATAGTGTCACTCCCTTTGGGAACCATTTTCATTCAAACTACCAAACTTACTCAAGCCCAGTTATTCTTGGTGACATCAATATAAATACATATTTTTTTCTAAATTCATAGCCTCTTAGTTCACTGACCTATTTATCTTCCTTGATCTTCCCTACTCCTGATCTTCAGCATCTGTCTGTAAGATTCCTGAATCTACTCCACCTTCTCTTTCACTCACTCTAGCAAAATGTCCACAACTGCTTCTATTTCTTCTTTGGATTTTCAAGTATATCCATTACAATCAAAATTTGTCCTTCATTAAAATCCCAGTCCACTGACATCTGCACTTCCTCTTAACCTATCAGCAATGTTTTCTTTATCTTTTTTTACACTTATCCATCATTTCAATAATTCTTGTCAACCCCTTAAACACTCTTTGCCCCTATGTCATTTGGTTCAATCCATCTAAAGAAAATCAGTATGAATGCAATTGCCTACTTTTATCATGCCTGCATCACAGTGGTCAATGCCTAGGAGAAACTTATACAGAAAAAATGATTAGAACCATATCTTTTTATGACTGCCATTTTCATGCATGTTCTTAACACTACCTTCAGTTCTGATGAATGTCTTTAAATAATTCAATTTCTCATTCTCTGTAGACTATTTCAACATTCTCCCATTATTTTCAAACCCCTTAACTCCTCCAATTCTCTACACTGATAACAGAACATTTTAATTATTAAGCATGTATGTTCAGTTATTCATGATTAGAAACTTAAAATCCAGTGAGATGGAATCGGACACACCAATAATGAATAATCTCAGCATTTAGGGAATGGAGGTGGGAGAACCATGAGTTCAAAGCTAGCCTAGGCTCCACAGGATCTTAACTTTTAAAAAGCCATATATCCTTCTGTGTGTCCTCCTAGTTAAGACCCTGTTCTACCATTTACCAGCTGTGGGAACTATATCAAACCATATAACTTTTTGCTTGTAGTTTTTGCGGGGGTGGGGGAGAATAGCAGTACCTAATTAAAATAATGGCATAAAGTGCATTATGCACGTGTTACCATAGATAAAGAGTTTATAATAATGTCTGCTAAACAGAGGCCTATTCAATTGTTTGCTGTTTGAGGTGTTATTATCCCTTTTGTCTACTGTTATAATGAGAGAGCTGTCATTCTTTTAAGTGAAAGAAAACTCATCACATTTGCTGGTAGCCCATCTTTTTCATTTTTACTAAGAGCTTCATTCAACAAAATACTAAACAAGTGTTCATAATGTGCCAAACACTTCCCTAGACATTGAGCATATAGGCAAGTATGAACTTGTAGCATTCCACTTAAAATAAATCCATCAAGGCTGAATCCGAATGTAAAAAGCACTCAACAAAGAAACAATAAAGGTATTTTGGGTTCATAATATACAGCATAATAGTCTGATAAATGCTCACTGGCTGCCATTTTCTTTCAAGGTTGTGGATAAAGAATAAATGAAACTTTACATATGACTTGGTAGCTGATATTCATTAGCCAACAAAATCAGTCAACTTCCTCAGACAGCAATTTGGAGTGTCAGAATCAACCATATGGTCCAAGTGGATTCTAGATTTTCAGTTATTAAAAATGACTACATCATGATCCCATATAAGATCTTAGCAAACTTTTCCACCACCAGCACCTGCCTCTAATAGCTGTGCTTTATATTTTAGCCTCCAAGTGGTCCGCTCTTCACCATCTTTAACGTTACACCATCTTTGCTTTAGAACTTTGTTTGCTCTCACATATATGGTATTACATAACAACATTTAAATGATACTAGCCTGGGTGCCATTCTCATTTTACACTACCTCAGAACCTGTTAGTTAGCCTTCATTATCTTATGTTTAAACTGAGGACAATATTTATGTCCACTTTACAGGTTATTTTGAGTATATAATAAGATATAGCACATGGGAGTTGCTTATATAATAGTCAGTCTTCTTATAATGAACTGTCTTAAACTTTAACTATAAACATCAGATGCCCTGCGTCTCCTTCCTATGTAAAACCACATTATTACTTCAACATATTTTCTTCCTCACTTGTTAATCATTTAATTGTCTTTCCTGTTGTTATAGGAGCCCTTCACAGCTATGTTTCTATCTAAAATCTGACAGCCAAACTAAAGCTATATGTACCGTCTACCAAGAAAAACAAGGACCACAGATCAGAGTGAATACATTTCAACTCTCAATTGATTACACCTTTACCCTACTGATTTTCACAAGTGATTACATTTTGGAGTACCTTCTTAAAACTAAAATAGCTCTCTGGCAACAACTCAGAGAAAGTCTGAGATGAGCTATGCCCTGACTACGGAAAATCCCTTGGGAAGGAGATTGACTTTCTTTTTGGGAGATGGAACAGTGTGGGGTGAGCAGAGAGATCAGATGTGGCAGGACTCTCAAGGACCAGTTCTTGTTCTGGTAAATCACACTGAAAAAGTGGAACTTATCTCCTGGTTATCTAACTGGTCAAAGGCAGAATTCAGACCTTCTAGTTCCCTTGTTTTCCTACTGCTTCCCCTAGAAACTAGACTCTACAACTCGCTGGCATCCTGGGGACTTTTCCTATCCCCGTTTCAGAGACTTAGAACCACAAGAGTTAAATTATAAGGTTGACACTCTTTCAATAAGGCACTGGGCAGTTCCCTGTTAGAAGTTGTTTAGGCATCTGTACATCATTCTGATTCAACCTGGCCTGTGCTTGGTTCCTCTATGAGGCTCAAGCTATGAGCAGACATCAGCAGGAAAACAGCACACTTCTTTGTATAGGTGAGACAGGCAGCCTGAGGGTTCTGGGGCTAGGCTTGAGTGTTCCTCCATTGCCACTTCCTCTTGGATGTCACCACACCACTCACCAGGCAGGCTGGGGAACTCGAAGCTCTTGCTTATTTGTCATTTGCCCTAGCAGATGGAGTCAAGATGCCCAGATGGAGACAAGAAAATAGAGGGAAACATACAGCATTTAGGCATTGCCTGAAAGTAGATGTGCTTTGAAAGTCTCGGTAGAAATTACAAATCACAAAGTCATACTTTGTTGTTGTTTTTTTTTTTTTTGGTTTTTCGAGACAGGGTTTCTCTGTGGCTACAAAGTCATACTTTGAATATATAAGTGATATGTTATAGGTGAAGTTGTTATGTTTTGATGTAAGTAAAAGTAGTATATATTCTCACTTTCTGTAATTTATATATTTCCTATGGTGGGCAGGAGTTCTTACTCTGGGAGAGGAGGCTAAGTCCAGGTAATCTCTGGGTCCTTAAAACAGAGGTAATGAGTTTTCAAGTTCTACTCTATCAGTAGAATCTCCCTGCCCTACACTCCAGAATAAGCAGGTTCTACCTTAAAATTACAGGCCCAGAGAAACAGTTTGACCAGACTACAATTCATATAATTTCTATCACCTGGTCGCTCCTTAAGATCAGAAAGGAAGGATAAAATTGGAACTATGGATAGGTAATGGAACTGTACTCTTTCATCAGGGAATAGGTCAGCCCCAGCACAGAAGTGGAAGCCTCCTCCAAACTAGTCCCTGTTAACAGAGACAGGCTCACTGGAAAGGCCTCTCAGATACATGGATCCGCTGTGTCAAATCCTGCATTGGATTATCAGAGAATTGGTGAGGATGGGTAATATTTCTCTTGCTGGCAACACATTTAGCCAGAAGCAACACATTTAGCCAGGTCTTATAATGCCTACAAAGGGTATGCCTATTTTCACAAGATGCATTTTCTTATTTTGGAATGGTCTGGCATTATACTTTTGTTCAAAATTGTACGAGTTTCAGACAAACTTGAAAAATTGTGCTTTTATTAAATGACTTTTTCAACAAACTTTTGGTTTTCTGGGGACGGGAAAATGTTCAACATTTTACAGAATCAGTTTAGAAATTCTGATTGGTGTTAAGGGATGTCCATGAATTCTTCCAGTCACTCAATACTAATGCAGCAGGTAATATCTGCAGGTTCAGACATAGATGGTATCTACAATGAACTATTACAACCTGGAAATCTTCAATGACTGAAGTCTCTAATACCCATGGTCCCTGACCCCTAAATGCCACTATGTGTACTAAGTGGGACATTGTTTCAATATAATTATTTAAACATGACATCTACCACAGGTTCTGCAAAGTCAACTCTTAAGATGCCCAAGTGCATTGGAAGGGATGCAAGAAACTATCATTTCTGTCTGTTTCCATGACTTCAGTCTATAACTGGGCAAGAGACTATGCCGCCCTCCAACCAGATGCTCACGAACCAACAGAAACCCTCTACCACAAACACTTCTCCCAAAGACATCATCAGCCTGACCCTCCCTCTAGCATTTGAAAATAAGAACAGTGACTGGTGTGACCCATTCCAATTATTCTCTTCTGATGTTCTAGGCAGCCCATTTCTATGATGTTCTTTTCATTCTGATCAACTTTGGCAGTTTCCATATTATTCTTGGGACTGAAAAATATGGCAAATGAATAGAGCTTCTCTTGCTTGGAGTTCCTCCACAATATTCACACATTCAGTCCAGCAATGCTCACATGTAAAGAATTATTTCAATAGCTAGAACTTGCATAATACACATGATTTGCCAGGAACTATGTAAGTACTTTAATGCCATATAGGTTTAATTCAGATTTTACAGTGACAAAACTGAAAACAAAAACACTGACATCAAATGACTTTCCGACGTTATAAAGATAGCATGTTGCAGAGCCAAGAATAAAATCCAGGATGCCTGATTCAAGAGTTTGTGTACTGTCACTTGTTTTATTGCAATTGTCCAGTACCTCTATGAGAAGATAGGATACATTCCCAAGTAGATATCCTCCTTCTCTTCTTCACTAACCACTCCTACCACACCTCAATGATACTCTTCTTGCATGATCCACCCAATACTTGTGTACATATAGCCTTAAAGAGACATGCCAGTAAAATTTGTGAGAAAATGAGACAAATGCCCAGATGGAAGTACACATATCCTACATCCCAAAGTTTTAGGGAACAGTTAATAAAATGTGTTTATTCTCTTAATCTGATTTTTAAAATACTCTCAAAAGAAGCTGTATGTCCAGCTCTGCAGGATTCCAGGACTTCTCAGAGCCCTTCACAAAGATGTAATGATGCAGAATAAGCCCACTACCTCCTTCTCTCCTCCCACTCTGCTTCTATCTTGCACCATTATGTTTTTCCATTATGTTTTTATTATGTGTATGGGCAGACATTCCAAGTATGAAACACCTATCCACAGTCCCCAGGGTAGCCACCTTTGGTCTCAGGGATACTCCTATTGCTGGCCATCTGCCTTTATGATAACAGACCACAGAAAGGCTTGAGAAAGCTCTTCAAGTGGGTTCTAAGCCATTTGAAAGAGAAAGAAAGAGAGAACTCACCCATACGAACTACTATATAAATCTGAGCTATGATTACTCATCTCATGAAAATATAGGCAATAATATGACCATATGTGCAACTGAGAGAGACGCCTATCTCTTAAAGTGGCAAGACAGCTCTGAGCGCCCATGCACAGCATTCCAACATATTTTGGCAAGCCTAGGTTTCTGAGGTGTGGAAACACAATCATCTAGTCCAGCTCTCGTCAGTTTTCATGTGTGAATTCAAACATACAGAGAAATAAATATGCAGCTTCAAGTTGTAAGCAAATCCTTTAACTTTTGGTAAGGAAGACTAGCAAAGAAAATGGCGTGAGCAGATGTCACAAGCACATTCTTATGAAATAGACACAGCTGTGAGACATGTTAGTTTTTCTTCCATCATATATGCAATAAGTTGAAAAGAAGATAGATAATGTGTAAAAATTTAATATATGAAGGGCAGGACTACCTAATCAGTATATATAGAGAGAAAACAGAAAGGTCTGTTACTCATTATTATTTTCCCCAGTACTAGAAATTTCTCCAACTAGAACTTATTTCCTTGAATTTTGGGTTCAAATTTTCTGGGAGAAATACTTTGAAATGCAATTATGAGTTGGGAGACTATTTATTAGCCAATTTTCACTTGATAATAAATTATTAGTAATATACTCATAACCAGATGGCCAAGAACTGGAAAGCATTGTTTAAAGGCATAGGTCTTCCCTGGATAGCAGAAAAGATGGATCCCCTGTGCTTTGGAGGTCAGAGTCAAAAAAACAGAACAGACAAAGAATTTCTGTAACTCAACAATTGTATCATTAAAACTAAATAACCAACATACACACAGATATCATTTTTAAATGGCCAGAGGGTTTTAATCAACATTTTTATAAGGAGGATTAATAGGCAGCCAGTAAACACAAGAATAGATGTCTAATTCCACTAGATAATTAGGGATAAGAGATCAAAATCACAATAAGATGCCACCAAAACCCATTAGAGAAGCTAATAATAAAACAAAGAAGCATCGCAATTTATTAAAAATAAATGTATATAGAATTATCAGGTGATCCAGTAATTCTACCTCTATGCTTGTAAACTAGATCATTGAAAATAGGTATAATACCTGCAATCCATGTTCATAGAAGCATTATTCACAATAAGTGCTAAACTAACCCATGTCCTTCAATAGATGAATGGATCAACAACATATGGTATACATATATACATAATGGAAGATTATTCAGTTTTATTAGGAGGAACATTTGGACAATGTAGTAACATGGATGAATCTTATAGAATTGTGATAAACAAAATAAGCTATTTTTAAAAGGAATATATTGTCCAATAACATTTATATACAATATTTAAAGTGTGATAGAGATCTAAAGATAATTATCATAAGAGGAAACTTAAATGGCTGAGAAGCACATAAGGCTATACTCAACATCGTTAGCCATCAGGGCTATGTGAATCAAAACTACTTTGAGATTTCATTTTACATCAATAAAACAAATAGCAACTCATGCTATAGGGATGCAGAGTAAAGGGAACACTGATCTATTGCAGGTGGGAATGCAAACTGGTACAGTCACCAAATGTACAGTGACGGAAAACAGTGTGACAAATCCTCAGGAAGATGGTAATTGATCTACCTCATATATCATCATACTTTATTTACCAGATATATCACTTATGAAGGTCTGAATAGGTATGGCTCCCATAGACTCATGTGTTTGAATGTTTGTCCCATATGGAGTGGCCTAATATTAGGAGGTGTTGGCTTTGCTGGAGTAGGTGTGGCCTTGTTGGAGGAAGTGTGTCACTGTGAGGGTGGGTTTGAAGGTCACATTTGCTCAGGCTAAGCTCAATGTTTTTATGCAGTCTCCTTCTGTTGCCTCAGATCAAGATAAGAACTTTCAGCTCCTTCTCCAGCACCATATCTCTCTGAATGTTGCCATGCTTCTTTCCATAATGAACTAAACCTCTGAAACTGTAACCCAACCCCAAATGGAAGTTTTTTCTTTATAAAGTTGTTGTACTTCATAGCAAAAGAAATGGTAACTAAGGCACACTCTTGGACATATACCCAAAGGACACTCTATCCTACCACAAGGAAACTTGCTCAACCATGTTCATTGTGGCTTTATTCAAATAGCCAGAAACTGGAAATAATCTAGATGTCCCTCAACAGAAGAATGGATAAAGAAAATGTGGTTCGTTTACACAATCGAGTATTACTTAGCTATTTAAAAAAATGACATGAAATTTACAGATCAATGGATGGAGCTAGAAAAAAAATCATCCTCAGTGGGATAGCACAGACCTAGAAAGACAGATAAGGTATATATTTATTTTTATATGTATATTAGCTGTTTGGTCGTCAATAAGCAAGCTACAATCCATATAAATAAAAAAAGATATAGAGTAAAGGACTAGAGAGGAAGGATAGATTTCCCTAGAAATGGGAACTAAAATAAATCCTTATGGATGAACTTAGGGAGTATTGGAATGGGAGGCTCAGACAGGGTCTGGAGGAAAAAGAGGAGTAAGAGAGGGGATATACAGGGGCCAAATAAAACCAAGGGCTAATTTGAGGGGTATTATGGAAACCTAATACAGTAGAAGTTTCCTATAATAAATACACATACGAAAATGATATAAATGAAATCTCCAAATAACAGGAAGACAGAACCCCAACTGGGCATCTCTTATTACCAAAGGAAGCTTCCAGTACCAGAAATGGGTGACACCTAATAGAGTTTTCGACTGAATGTGGCCCCATAGGAATCCCCAAACCACCAGGCTATTGCCAAGGCTCTTAGTTGCCCTTTATAAATGAACAGTGAGGCCCTATTGTTGAAGACAACACCCATACAACTCACTGAACACAGAGAAGTTGAACTTGTACCTACATAGAGCTTTTGCCCCTCCTGATCAGTGTTCCTAAAAGGAACTTACCAGAAGAGAAAGATAAACTCCAACCCAGCTACAAGTCCTTCATTCTATAATGATGACCTGCCTGCAAGATTAGCTAATGAAAGAGTGGCACAAAACTTGTAGGAGTAACTAACCAATATCTGATTGAATATAAGGACCACTCCATGAGATGGAACTTAACCCCAACACTGTTTAGATAGCCAAGAATATTAGATGAGATAGATCAGAGACCTAAGGGAAAGCCAAACGCTACTGTTCTGCTAACGAAACACAACAATTAAATGACTACTAGCAGCATTATTCTATACTCATAGATCAGAGTCTTGCTCAGCGGTCATCAGAAAAGCTTCCTCCAGCAGCAGATGGGAACAAATACTCATGGCCAGACAGTGTACAGGGAGTGGGAAACCTTGGGGCACTCAATCATAAATGGGGATGTCTCCAACAAATCCCTCCCCTCAGGGCTCCAGGAACCCTGTAGAAAAGGAAGTGGAAAGCATGTAAGAACCAGAAGGGGTGACGGACATCAAAGAAACAAGACCTTCTAAACACAGCATATGAACTACAGAGACTGTGGAAGCATGCCCAGGGGCTTGCCAGGTCTGTGCTAGATGGGATCCCAGTGATGAGAGAAGAAATGGAAACACGCTCCCATCCCTAACCCAGAAGCTATCTCCAACTGATAACAACTTGAAAATTAAAATTAGTTTTCTCCAACAGAGTCTCACTGGGGATACAAACCTTAAGGGTTGGTCCCATGCCCAACAGTAGATGGCCAACACAAAATGAACTCAGTGGCATATTTTCAGGCTCCTTGTTCCATAATATTTAGTCAGGGCATTTTTTTAACCATACAAGTCCTTTGTGTATATAATATATGGCTTCTCGTATTGTGTTTTTATAGGATTAATGTGTGTACAAACAAGAGTTGTTGTGAGCATAACATGAAAATCCTTGAGCCCACAGATCTCCAGAGAACCTAGGAATGTTAAGCACACAAGGTTGCATTTCCAGTGGGAAACCTGTTCTTCCATCCAGAAAGATGACAATTGGAAATGATTAACTGGTGATCTGCGTTATCTGTTGAGCCAGGCCATATCAAGCTCCTACAATCAAGACTGGAGCCAGCTAGTAATCTAAATGATCCTTAGAGCCAGAAGCTCCCCCAGGCTCCCACAAGCAAGACCACAGGTGGCTAATGGCCCAAATGACCTAGCATAACTGGGATAAGGCCAGATGCTTAGGCCCTTTAGCGAGTACAGGTAGCATTATCTCCAGAACCCATCTTCTTGAAAGAAATGACATGTTGTACCCTGAGCTGAGTTTCAATGTAATTATGCCTCTTTGTACCCAGGGGATTGCACTACACCAGGAAACCTTGTTTCGAAGCTATACTTGGCTTAAATACATTGTGAGTAAACCACCTGGTGTCAGGCTCCCTGAAGTCTGATCCAGGTTGACAATCAATCTGCATCAAGTTTTCAATCTTTTCCCTATGGGCAGTTCACGTCCCTGTATGACATCTACAAGGAACCCTCGGTGTACCTCTCTTTGTCTGTACGCTTTTTGTTCTTTTTTGGCTCTTTTTTGTCAGTTTCTTTGTTTGTTTGTTTTGTCCTATTCTCATTTGTTTATATTTGTTCTATCTTTTTTATATTTTTTACAATTATTATTTAGATGCCTGTTTGTTTTCTAACAAGGGTGTGGATTTAGAAAGGAGTGGAGGTGAGGAAGATCTCAGAGGAATTGGGGGAAAAGAAACTTTAATCAGAATTTATTGCATGAAAAAGCCCTATTTTTCAATAAAAGAAAAGTAGAAAAAAGTTTACATTGTGAAGATGAAAGAGTTCTGGAAATGGATAGTGTTGAAAATTGCATACTGCTGCAAAGATAGTTTGGAAATGGTAAATTTTGTTATGTTTGCTCTACTACAATAAAACATTATTAACTATATAAATTATTATTCACAGTATGATTCTAATTTTCATTAATTCTATCTAATTTGTATCTCTAAGCATTTTTAAAACAATAATATAAGTCGGGTGGTGGTGGCGCACACCTTTAATCCCAGCACTCTGGAGGCAGAGGCAGGCAGATCTCTGTGAGTTCGAGGCCAGCCTGGTCTACAAAGGGAGTTCCAGGACAGGCTCCAAAGCTACAGAGAAACCCTGTCTCAATAAATAAATAAATAAATAAATAAAACAAGAATATATAACCAATTGGTTGGCTCTTCTCTGGATAAGGCTATCTGTTCCCCTCTCAGCATTCTTTAGTTGCCTGTAGCTCTTTGCCTAAGCCTAGGGCCCCATAAGATGAACCCATGCCATGTCAGAATGTCTATTCGTGCCATCCTAGTTCCGATCTTGTCTGGGCAGCCATGTTGATGAGTCTTCACGGGGGTAGCTTCCTTGCATTCTAGGCAATGTAATCCCCCAGAAAACTTACTGTGATTGACCTTACAAACATTCTACACCCCTCTTCTATAATATTCTTTCAGCCTTAGCAGTTGTGTGACAGTGCATCAAGTGATCAGCCCTGAAATCATGCACATACAAGTAACAATATATGGTGCTAAGGAAGTTTTAGTTATACATATAACACAACAAAGAAAATGAGGCTATAAATTTGAGGGAGTAGAAAGGAGGTACATGGGAGGAGTTGGGGAGAAGGAAAAGGAAGGGAGAAATGACGTAATCTTATTCTAATTTGAAAATATGTATATATAATTTTTAAAAATAAAAATCATTGTCATTCTCTCACTCTTAAAATAAAGCACAAAAATATATGGAGCCCATTTGGCATTGGCCAATTACTCTTAAGTTTTAGGTCTGCCTCTGGACTCTGGTTGACCTACCCAGTGTCATTCTATTAGAAAAAAAAAAATTCCCTCTCCCAGAAGGTATCACTTAGAAGTAGCTTCTAGGTTAGGGGTGAAGCCTTGTCTGCCATGAGCTTGTACAGGATTATGAAAGCAGCCCCAGTTTCTGTGAATTCATACATGCACTAAGCCTTTCGGGCCTGGAAAACACTATTGTCTTGGAGTCATCTGTCAGCACTGGACCTGATAATCTTTCCACCTTCTTTCCTGCATAGACCCCTGCACCTTGAGAAGAGGGAGAAAGAACACGAGATTTGGTGAGTAAGGAGCAGAGGTTGGGAGGAAGAAAACATAGGAGGAGTTGGGGGAAGAAGAATATGATCAAAGTGTATATGTGAACATTTTTGAAAACAATAGATACTTTTTAAAGAAAAATATATGGAAAAGAATTTAAAATATCATTTTCATACTCAAATTTAGTAAGATTATTGCATATTTTAGGTAATATTTGCTTCCCAATAAACAAGTTCCTTCAAATATAAGACATTGCTGAATTGTTTTTTCCATCCTTTAGAACATATAAACATGTACCCTATAAATAAATATATGTTAAATTAAAACAATTAAAATTAAAAACAGAAAGTAAGATGGACTTTAAAATGTCTTAGGTTCTAGATATAATATATCCATATTTATTTTAGTGTTTTGAAATGAATTTCAAACTCTTGGAATACACTCGTTGCTCTAGGAACGGATTTGCCCTGAGGCTGTAAAACAGGTCACACTGTCCTTTGATTTGAGCAATTCGAAAATTGAAAGCATAGAGCAGAGTTTCTCAACCATGGGACAATTGATATCTGGGTTCCGATAATTGCTGCTGAAGTGCTATCCAAGGCACTGCAATGCTGTAGCAGTCAGGGTCCCTTGGCCACATGCATTGCATGGCAGTCGTAAGAAAAGTGGAATGAATCTTGTAAAAAACAGTGTTTAGAAGGGAAAAACTGACATCCCTTGGACAAAGTTCATGTTTATGCTAGATATGCATAAGGATACATCTTTGGCTACAAGAAAAAAATTACTGGTGGAAGTAGGGAGATCAGTTTACTGGAAATGTTCAAGTGATTGGTACCTTACTAACACTGATTTCTCCAGGACGGAAGAAGGCTGTTTCCTATAAGACAAAAATAACTTCTTTGGGGTCACTTCTATGTTGTGTTCTAGGATGTGTGTGTGTGTGTGTGTGTGTTTAGAGAGAGAGAGAGTGTGTGTGTATGTGTTTGTTTATTTATATCATAAAGATCCTCGTTGTGAGGAATTGGTTTCTGCTATTATAGAGACAGAAAATTCCCACAATGTGCCTAGGGTATGCGAAAGACACAGAAAAACCAAAGATAAAATTCCATCTATGTCTTCAGAACTGAGGAACAGAGGGATCCATGGTTTACATCCTAGTCCAAGCACAATGTGTGTCCCTGGAGCAGGCAGAATATTTGCTGCTCTTCCACAGGACCCAGCTTCAATTCCCAGCACCATGGCTGCTTACACCTTCTATAACTCCAGTTCCAGGGATTCTGATGCATTCCTTTGGTCTCTGTGAGCTGAAAACATGTACACAGTATACAGACAAACATTCAGACAAAACACTCAGATACGTAAAATAAAATAAAACTGACAAAGATACCTAGAGGGTTGGTATACAATTTCAAAGACTTATGGTACTAAAGTCTGGACTAGTCCTGGATCAGGGAAGTGGTAAATGACTAATTTGCCCAAAAGAATCCCATTTTACCACTAAAAGAACAAAATTTGGGAAATATGCTCAGTCCTGGGCATGTTAGGGTATTTGGTGACTCTGTAACTAGCAGGATCAGCATCCGTGGAAAAGGTGCTAGAAATGTATTAATCCCAACTCCAGACTTATTGAGTCAGAAACACTAAAGGAGAAGCCCAGCAATATGTGCCTTAATAGTCTGATACATGCTGAAATACTATGAAAAACACTGTCTCTGATGGCTATTCTTAGTTGTCAACTTGACTACATCTGAAATTAACTAAAGGTCAAGTGGCTAGGTACACTTGTGAGAGTTTTTTTCTTAATTAAATCATTTAAGGGGGAAAAAGGGGAGAAGACCCACTTTTTAAATTTTGTTTTTATTGAGCTATATATTTTTCTCTGCTCCTTTCCTTCCTCTCCCCTCTCCTTCTACCCTCTCCCAAGGTCCCCATGCTCCCAATTTACTCAAAAGATCTTGTCTTTTTCTACTTGCCATGTATATTAGATCCATGTATGTGTCTCTTACGGTCTTCATTGCTGTCTAGGTTCTCTGGGATTCTAAATTGTAGGCTGGATTTTCTTTGATTTTTGTCTAAAAGCCACGTCTGAGTGAGTACATATTATATTTCTCTTTCTAGGCCTGGGTTACCTCACTCAATATGATGTTTTCTATATCCATCCATTGCCGGGAAATTTCAAGATGTCATTATTTTGTTCTGCTGTGTAGTACTCCATTGTGTAAATTCACCACATTTTCCTTATCCATTCTTCAGTCAAGGAGCATTTAGGTTGTTTCCAGGTTCTGGTTATATACAAACAATGCTGCTATGAACATAGTTGAGCAGATGTTCTTATGGTATTATTGAGATCCATTGGGTATATACCCAAAAGTGGTATTGCTGGGTCTTGAGGAAGGTTGTTTCCTAATTTTCTGAGAAATCGTCATACTGATATCCAAAGGGGCTGTAAGAGTTTGCACTCTCACCAGCAATGGAGGAGTGTTCACTTTACCCCACATCCTCTCCAGCACAAGTTGTCATCAGTATTTTTGATCTTGGCCATTCTTACAGGTGTAAGATGGAATCTCAGAGTTGTTTTGATTTGCATTTCTCTGATGGCTAAGGATGTTGAGCATGTCTATAAGTGTCTTTCAACTATTTTATATTTCTCTGTCGAGAGTTCTCTGTTTAGGTCTGTACCCCACTTTTTTTAATTGAATTATTTGTTGTTTTGATGACCAATTTCTTGAGTTCTTTATATATTTTGGAGAGCAGCCCTCAGTCTGATTTGTGGTTGCTGAAGATCTTTTTCCATTCTTTAGGTTGTCATTGTCTTGTTGACTGTGTCCTTTGCTTTACAGAAGCTTCTCAGTTTCAGGAGGTCCCATTTATTAATTTTTCTCTCAGTGTCTGTGCTACTGGGGTTATATTTAGGAAGTGGTCTCCTGTGCCAATGCGTTCAAGTGTACTTCCTACTTTCTCTTCTATGAGGTTCAGTGTGGTTGTTTTTATTTTGAGGCCTTTGCTCCATTTGGAGTTGAGTTTTGTCCATGGCAATAAATATGGATCTATTTTCAGTCTTCTACATGTTGATATCCAGTTACGGCAGCACCATCTGTTGAATATACTTTCTTTTTTCCATTTTATATTTTTTGCTTCTTTGTCAAACATCAGGTGTTTGTGGGTGTGTGGATTGGTATCTGGGTGGCAAGACCTACTTTTAATTCAGATCTTTTGAGGTAGGAAGATCCACCTTTAATCTGGACCACCTTCTGCTGGCAGCCTATATAAAGGACGTGGAAGAAGGAGGCTTGCTCTCTTTACCTGTTTGTTCTCCGGGAGCAAGTTCATTTCTTCACTAGCAGTGGAGCCTACTTGTTTAGTTTTCCAGAGTACACTGAAGATCAGCTAAGACATCCATTCTCATGGACTGAGCAACTATTGATTTCTTGGACCTTCCATTGGTAGGCAGCCCCCGTTGGACTAGCTGTATCACAGCCTGTAAGCTATTCTAATAAATTCCCTTTATATATGTGTGTGTGGATACATATGTGTATATATATATATATGTGTGTGTGTGTGTGTGTGTGTGTGTGTGTGTGTGTGTGTGTGTAGTGTGTGATATATTTATGTATTTATTTCTCTATTTATTCTATAAATTCTGTTTCTCTAATGAGCTGTAACTAATAATACACTGTCTAAAATGTATCATTGTGATGGCCTAGAAAAAATACTCAGTTTTTCCTTCAGGATAATTTCAAGATGTCTTTTCCTCTAACCCTCCAAATGAAACATGCTACTGAGAGGAAGCATGTTGCTTTTGTTTCATTTTGTTTTCTCTTTCCAAATTTCATGTTATTATTACGTCAAAGCTCCATATGAAATGAATTAATGCATTAGTTAAATATTTATTAAATACAGACTGTGATTTTCCTATGCTTCTTACCACATTCTGCTAATGTCTTCCTATCTAAAGGTTGATAATTGTAATATCTATAAATTGGAAGTAACTCATGTTGATTAATGAATGATATAGCATTTTGGATGGAATTTTGTATATTCCTATCAGCTAAAAATAAATGCCTATGTTACCACTGTCAACACTGCATCCTTTTCTATAAGGCTGAGTTTAGAATAGAAGCCAAGTATGGTAATGCATGCTATATAGCAATTGGGAGGCTGATGCAGGAGGATTGTCAGAAGTTCAAGGTTAACTTAGGCTACAGAGACACTACCACGTCAAAGAGTGATACTACACAACAAGACCTTCTTTCTGAGAAAAGAAAAAAGTTTATAATAGAAAGTGTGGAATAGATATACATGCATATGGGTGTGTGTGAAATTTCTGATAAAATTAGATCATTGTAAATTGTATGTCTAAGTTTTGACCTACATAGCTGCAAAATACATGATGAAAATTCCAAGAGGATGTATGGCATTGCACAACTTAGCAGGATAAAGGATGCTAGAACTGGAGTCTTAACTTCAAGTAAAGGACTCAAGAACAAAAAACAGTGACAATTATCTGCTAAAGAAATAAGAAGAAAAATAGCATTGGAACACATAGAAAGGACTTTATGTAATGTAAGGTACCACTGTGAACCTGTAGTTACTGCCTGGTAAGCAAATCTCATTTACTGGCCCTTGCCTGAGTTAGAGTGCTGATTAGACCGAAATACAGTGTCCCCACCTCCAAACAGTTATATTGAATTCAGGGTCAAGAAGGCTAGTTGGTATTTGGGCAATACATACAATTATGCAAAGTCCACTGCTCTTTATTTTTCAAGGCATATACTACAAGTAAAGAATGATAAGGAGTGAATGGGTGTAACGTGGACTAGGAAATAGCTAAGTGAAAAGTTCTGTGTGTCCATTTCAATGAATTTGTTGTTACTAAGCCTAATAAAAGAGGAACACAGCAAGAACACACTTCCAACTTCTCCATAATGAAAGTGAATGCAGAATGAGACTGATTGAGAGTGTGCAACATGCTTGATCCTATCCAATATTTTCAATTATCTCTATTAAATTATGTTGTAAGTTTGGTTGATTAGCAATACATTAACTCATTAACTTTGAGTGTCTAATCACCTCACGCTCTCTAAGAATGGCATCCGAGTGCCCTCATTTATATGCATTTGATTTAGTCAAACAGGCTTTCCAGAGAGAAAAAAATAAAACTCACAATCAAACAAAAGTGCTAGGAAGACAATACCGTAATAGTTCTTAGGAACAATATAACAATTATGCCTTCAAATTCCGACAGCATAAATCCAAACCTACTTTAGGCATGAACTTGTAAAAATAACAGGCAGATGGTATGTGGAAATTCATGCAGCTTTTTTTTTTAAAAAGAAAAAAAGCAATAATATTGTGCTTTGTGTTGAACGAACGAGCTTCTCCTTGAAAGGAATTCAGGTCTCAAGACTTAAGCCCTGTCCCTTTAGTGTGGTGTGCTTTTTGCATTACCCATAAGGCTAGGTTTAGATAGTCATGCTGTAGGAGGGTTTCTGAGGTCATTTGCCTCACCCCTTTCCACACTGTGGAAAAGAAATGGGCCATCCAAGACACCTAGCACTTCCTGCTCAACTTTAGAGCCTGTGGTGGGCCACAAAAGCGAAGCTGAACCTCATCACTCCTCCATGTATTGATTTATGAAGTCAGTGCTAAGAGAATATAGACATTTATTCACTTAGTGAAGAATATTACTAACGCTCTCATCCCAGTTTCAACCCTTCTGACATCTCATGTACACCTAAGAACAACACCAGATATTAACTGTGAAGCTACAAGTGTTACTGATAACACATTGAGATAAAATTCATACCATATAATTCATTCACATAAAGCATGTAATTCAGTGATTTTTAATATATCCAGTTATACAGCTGTGACTACAATTAATTAAGAGCCTTCCTGTCATCCCCAAAATAAATACAGACCTAAGATAATTCAAAATCTGAATCATACTGTATATTCATGGACAACTCACCTAACCTTTGTTAGTATGCTGAAAATACATTGTGTGAAATTCACAATAATAAAAACATATTTTAAAAAGAAACTCTGAGGCCCTGCATTCAATTCTTAGTACTGGAAGAAAAAGAGGGAATATAGTTAAAACTACTTTCTATTTGTATATGTAAAGACATGTCACTTACAGATACCTTATATAAATGGGATCTTATATGTTATTTTGTGTCTGGCTTCCCTCATTTACTACAGTGTTTCTGAGGTTTATCAATATTGCAGCATCTGTCAGTACTTCATTCATTTTTATAGCCAAACAAAACTCTCTGGTGTGCTTATATGAAGATTTTTTTTATTTGCCAATTGGTGGGTATTTGCATCGTTTACACCTTTGGCTATTATAAATAATACGAAGATGAGTGTGTGTACAAATTTATATGTGGATCTATATGTTCAGCTTTCTTGGATATACATATAGAAATTAAATTGTGCCAAATCAAATGGTAATTCAATGTTTAAATCTTGAAGGTCTTCCATGCTCTTTTCAAAAGTAGCTGCACCAGTTTATAAACCTGTTAGTAATACGTGAAGATTTCAATTACTCTACATCTGCACCCAAAGTGTTATTATGTGACTTTTAAAAATAGTCACTTTTTAAGGTATTGGTGTGATAGTTCATTTTTGTTTTGATTAACATTTATTTTATGAATAATAGTTTTGAGCATCTTTTCATGTGCTTATTGGCCATCTGTGTATGTTCATTGGCAGATTCTTTCAGTTCCTTTGCCTACTTTTAATTAATCTCTCCTTGAAACTATTGAATTTAATGTTCTTTATATATTGTGAATATGTGTCCTTTATCAGACATATAGTTTGAAGTAATATTATCAGATTCTATGATTAGTCTTTTTTCACTATTATTTTATACAGAGTATCAATATGTAGCCCTGACTCGTCTGGAACTTTCTATGTAAATAACGCTGACCTCAAACTCAGAGATTCACCTGCCCCACCCCTGCCCTTGCCTCTGCTTCCTAAGTGCTCAAATAAAGTCATGTACCACTATACCCACTATTTTCTGATTATCTTAATGTTTCATGTGAATCCCAAAAGTTTGCAATGTTGAAGTCTAATTTATCTACTTTGTTGCTGCTTCTCGTATTTTTAGTGTCATACCAAAGAATCCATTGCCAGAGTCTGTCAGGGTTTGAAGGTTTTCTAGTTTGAATTTAAACATCTCTGTCTTTGACGGTGATGCATTTTTAATCTAAGTTTGTATATTGTATAAGATGAAGGTCCAACTTTTCCTTTTCCATATGGTTCTCCAGTTGCCTGGGCACCATTTATTGAACAAAATACACTTCATTGTCATTTAAAGGTTTTGGGATAAGTTTGTCAAAAACTGACTGGTTGGACATGGTTACATGTGACTGTAATCTCAGCACTTGGAAGGCAGAGGCAGAGGAAAGAGAGCTCAACTACATACTGAGTGAATTCAAAGCCGCATAAACAAAACTGTGACTGGAAAGATGAGTCAGTGGTTAAGAGCACTTGCTGCTCTTCCAGAGGACCCAGGATCAGTTCCAAATACCCATGTAGCAGCTAACAACTGTCTGTATCTCCATTTGCATGATATCTGATGTCCTTTCATGGCCTTCGTGGGTATAAGGGACACATGTGGTTGATGTGGGAGTCCCCTCTGTGTGCTGTGATTACTGTTAATGAATAAAAAACAAAGCTGCCTTGGCCTGTTGATAGGGCAGAACATAGGTAGGCAGAGAAAACTAGACTGAATGCTGGCAGGAAGAAGACAGAGTTAGAGAGATACCATGGAGCCACCAGAGTCAGACATGCTGAATCTTTGCCAGTAAGCCACTGCCACGTGGCAATAAACAGATTAATAGAAATGGGTTAAATTAATATAAGAGTTAGCCAATAAGAAGTTAGAGCTAATGGGCCAATCAATGTTTTAATTAATATAGTTTCTGTATGGTTATTTCTGGCCTAAGCTAGCCAGGCAGCCAGGAAGAACAAGCAGCCCTCTCCTCCAACATGTGGTGTGCAGATACACATGCAGGCCAACACTCACATAAAAATAAATATTAAAATACTTTCAGAATAGAAAATAAAGGAATTAAATAAGCTGACTACAGACTCATCCACATTTCTTTCTAAATTCAGTTCTATTCCATGAATATTATGCTTGTAACACACTGGTTTTAATATTTTAACTTTGTAGTAAGTCCTACCATTTTAAAGTATGCTCTTCTACTTTTATCTTACTTTTCAAGATAATTTTGGCTATTCAGAGCAAATCAAGCCTTGTAATTCCTTGTAAATTTTATAATCAACATTTGAAATTCTATGAAGAACTTAGCTCAAATTCTAACAGTATAGAGTCACTGATTCAGCCATGATAAAAAGTTCATTCAACATTTACCACTTAGTGGTGATACACCACTAAATACAACACAGTGTATGTCTTTGGGTAATGTATTGCTCTTTAGTCACAAAGAAATATTTACTATGAGAGAACCAAGTAAGGTATGGCATGTATAATAAGAGTCTAATTTATTCCAACACATAGCTTCAAATAGGTTGCTACTCAGTTCTCTCCGAAGTGTCATCAGGAGAAAAAAAAAAGAATGAAGATGTATGATGTAATAGTAAACATGTTAGTAGAAGGACCACAAGTTTCAGTAGAACAAAGGGTCCTGATCAATGCTTACTTCACATAATGTTTACAAAATGTACATCCACATTTAAGTACTTAATACTTGGGACTACTGTACGCTATTAAGTACAACAGTGCATAGCAAGTAGAAAAAACAGAAAGAAAAAGAACAGAATAAAGAATATATATTCTGAGTTGCTATTATACACTGTGCTGTATGTAGCCATATGCCTTGGCTTAGTTTCATAAAATATAAGAAGAGCTTCCTGTTCCTGGAGCACCACCTGTATTCTAGTTAGGGAGAGAAATATGGAACACCGTGGAGTAGAAAAACACATGTCCTCTGTGATAGTTAATACAGTCGACTTTACAGGCTTTAGGTTAACTAAAGAGACAATGTCTAAGTGTGTCTTTGGTAGCTTATTCATATTAAGTTAATTGAGATGGAAAGAGCCACCCTAAGTATGAGGGCTAGGTACCACCCTGAGGGATAGGATACTGAACTACATAAAAAGGAAAAAGTATGCATTCATCCTTTGCTTCTTGACCCTCAACACAGTGTGACCAGCTGCTTCAACCTCCTGTTGCTGTGAGTCCTTCCACCCCCAGAACACATGATGTACTGTACCCTTGAACTGTAAGTTCAAGTTTCCTTAAGTTGATTTTGTCAAGACAACTAATATATTACTGCATTAATCAAGGTTCTAAACAGTGTTGTGGTGTGGGATCCCCTTCTGTATGCTGTGATTACCACTGATTAATAAAGAAACTGCTTTGGACCTATAACAAGACAGAATTTAGCTAGGCAGGGAAAACTAAGCTGAATGCTGGGAGAAAGAAGGTGAAGTCAGAGAGAAGCCATGTAGCCCTGCTGGAGACAGATACTGGAACTTTACCAGGTAAGCCATAGCCACGTGGAAATACACAGATTAATAGAAATAGGGTAAATTAAGATGTAAGAGTTAGCCAATAAGAATCTAGAGCTAATGGATCAAGCAGTGATTTAATCAATACAGTTTCTGTGTTGTTATTTTGGGAGTCTGGGTGGCCAAGAATCGAGCAAGTGGCCTCTTACAACAGTGCTGGGACTATTAAAGACAATGGGGACATTTGGAGTCATATAAATGCATTTTGCATCATGAGATAGCTACATTTGGGGAGTTTGTGGAATCTTTATGAGGTGGTTCCTTGCTGGACAGAGTGTATCACTAAAGGCAGGCATTGAGGTTTTAAAGCTCAGCCCTCCCCTCCTGCCCTCTTTCTGTTTTCTAACTGTGAATAAAGTGTTACTGGCCAGCTCCATGTTCCTGCTGTCATTACTTGCTTGCTATGGTGGACCAAATCCTTCTAGAATTGTAAGTTAAAATAAACTCTTCCCCACTTAAGGTGCTTTTGCCAGGTTATGCTACCACAGCAATAAGAAAATAACTAAGATATAAGTTCATTATCCTTTTTTTATCCTTTTTTTAAAGCCATGTAAAATTGTTTAGTCTAGATTTTTTT
>NW_004949115.1:5508991-5519150 GCF_000317375.1 Microtus ochrogaster
TTGACATCCAGTTATGCCAGCACCATTTGTTGAAGATGCTCTCTTTTTTCCATTGTATACTTCTAGCTCCTTTATCGAAAATCAGGTGTTCATAGGTTTGTGGGTTAAAGTCAGGGTCTTCTCTTCGATTCCATTGGTCGACTTCTCTGTTTTTATGCCAATACTGAGCTGTTTTCAATACCATAGCTTTGTAATAGAGTTTGAAGTCAGGGATGGTAATGCCTCCAGACAAACCTTTATTGTATAAGATTGTTTTTTTCTATCCTGGTTTTTTTGTTTTTCCATATAAAGTAGATTTTAAGTGTGAAAGAAAGTCCAAAGAAGAAAACAGTCAATAACACCAGAAAGTGGAAGAAGGGCCATGGGACATTGGCTGTGGCTATATGAATTCACATTCAATAATATACAGAATTCTAGTTATAGACTGTAGGGCCCGAGTCTACCCTTGTTACTGGGGTTCATCTTGAGGACAGTTTCTGGTCAGCTAACTAAAGCATTCTGTTTGTTCCTGTGTTCCTCCTGCCCCGCCTGGTGATTAGCTGTAGGGCATTGTTGACTCCATCTTGGGCATGGTAATTTCCCACCTGCCTGGGCAGAAATCCTTGTACAGCAGCTAGGTATATAAGGATTTCCCCAAGGTTAGATAAACGGCATTCAGCTGATCTCCTTACGAATGACCCAGGTCTCTCTGTGTGTTCTTTCAATCTCCAGGCCCTTGCCCGACTCGCATAAGGTACAGTGGCACGCGAGCTGTACCCAGGGGTAACACAGAATCGGGTGTTACAATAGACAAATGGGACTCCTATACAGCAGAGAGTTAGCAATAAGCATGGTGGTACCATTAAATAAGAGTGATCTCATACTAAACAATCTCTTCCAAGCTAGACTTTGTTAGAAACAAAGGTTCTGCTTTGTACTACATCTGGTTTATTGTCAATTGCTTCAAGTCTTGGTTAGGACACTGTGAAAGTAACAATCAAATTATACGACTTTCTCTTTGAAATCCACATATGAAACTTAGGCACAGAGAGAATGCTAAGGAAGACCGTCCATGTTTCCATGCTATATCAGTATCTGGCATTGCTAGAAAATTTGAATAATAAAGCATCCAGAAAATCTACTTTAATTTATGTTTGAGAAGGGGTTTAAAAAAACATTTTTTTTTGGTTTTTCGAGACAGGGTTTCTCTGTGGTTTTGGAGCCTGTCCTGGAACTAGCTCTTGTAGACCAGGCTGGCCTCGAACTCACAGAGATTCACCTACCTCTGCCTCCCGAGTGCTGGGATTAAAGGCGTGCGCCACCACTGCCCGGCTGAGAAGGGGTTTAAGAGCACAAACTTTGGAGTCAAAATTCCAAAGTTTGAATGCTAGCTCATCATTAGCTGTATGACCTTGAGCACATTATTTTACTTCTTGTTGACTCTGTTACTTCTCCTATAAAATTTAGTAGGTTGGCATGAAAGGTAAATGTACCAATGAATATAAATTGTTCAATATAGCATCTGGCATGTTGCAAATAGTGTGTCAGTTTTAGCATTATCATTGGACAGATTCTGCATGTGAATCTACTGAATAAGAGATGGACTGTGTTGCATAAAATGACAACCATTCATTCCTGTAGAAATTCAGAAGATTGTCGTGCTCACTGACAGTATTAATTGATGCCGCCAAAGGAGGTGAGGTTGGGTCAGATAAGTAATTAGTACTCACTGCGGAAATATATTCCAGTTTCTAATGAATGAATGGGTTATTATTCTTCTTAGTTCAGATAGTAGGTAAATCCAGGCCGTCCATTCTTTACTTAGATAGAATCTAGAAACTTGAACCAATCTTCAAATACTGTTGATTTGGTACTGAAGTCAGTGACTATTTTACATTAAATTGGTAACCTGTTATTCTATCAAAGTGATATGGCCATTATTATTTAAAAAGGAATATACTTTATAGTTCAGGTAACAAAAATGATTTATTTCGTATACTCTTAGTATTCATATTCCATTAGTCGTTTTTTTCTCTTCCTCTGGCAACTATGCATGTCACAGTAACACTCGGAAATATCAAAATATAAAACTTTTATTAAATGAATTTCTGTGTGTCCCTGTACGGTTTCCCTTGAAACCTTGATGAACTAGGTCCCATATATCCTCCATGCATTTGTGTTGCTGATTTAAAGAGTTTTGTGATAAAGATGTTTGAAAGATTCTTAAATGTTAAGTTTCTAAACAGAAGTAATATTAGTAATAGCCAAAAGATTTTGAGAGCCTACTCTTATGTCTGGCTCAGAACTGCATACATATTTCATTTGATTCTCACAATAACCCCATAAGATAGATATTATGATCTCCACTTGGCATTTGTGGAAACTGAAGCAGAAAGAGGTTAAGCAAATTTGTCAAGGTCACAGAACTAGAAAGTGATAGAGGTGAGATTGAAGCCCAGTATCTCCCTATTCTACACTCTATCAACAGTGTTCTCCCCTTCTATTTTGTGGGATCCTGGCTAGGTATACTCCACATCATTACTAGGAAGATGGAGACAATGTGACTGAGACATTGCCCACTAGGCACATAGGGTCAGTGTTAGCCTATATCCCTCTTAAGAAAAAAAATATATAGCTAGTCTTTTCCTACTGAATTTTTCACTTCTTCAGACAGATATGTATCAAGAGTCTGAAATAGTCACTCATTTCAAAAGTGTACTAAGGCCCTCATTTCAAAAGTTCTCCTTTCTGCTAACTTCTCTCTTTTGTCCTTCACAGTTCATTTTAAGCCCCTCTCCCCATAATGGATTCTAAGCCCTAATTCAACTCTCACACCTCTAGCCACTGGCTGCTGTACACGCTCTCGACACCCCCTTTTGAATTTAGTACCCTAACAAAACATCACAGATGAACATATATACGGTATATTTAGAATATACTAAATGCATATTAATATTTGCATCCTCAGTTAAAAAGTGAAGAAGAGTTCATTCTCAATTCTAGGCAGAAAACACTGAGCACAAATACAGGAGACAACCACCACTAGGGTGGAGTTGTTGTTAGGTTCATGGAAGTTTGCTTTGCGCCTATCTGTGTGAGTTAGGACACATAATTTGACTTCTTTCAATCACATCTGTCATGTGGGAAAGAGAACAGCAAAACCTCCACAATGCTTGTATGAGAATTCAATCAATTAGATATAAATTACTTGACACAGAATTTGATGTATATAAGCACACACTGAGAGACAATCTTGCCCTGAAGTCATATAATGAGGTACCCAGCAATCCTACTCAGGAGCATACTTAGCTTTAAGGAAGGCACAACCTAGAGGAAGCAAACAGCAATTGATGGAGTACAGACACCATCCCCTGGTCAGCGCTTGACCGAAAAGAAGTGTTCTAGAACTCGGCAGTTTATTCATTACCAAGACAGTTAAAAAGGGACCCCGGGATGTGCACTGGTTCAGTTCTTAAACTCACACTACTGCTAAAAGACAGAGAAAAGTGTCAAACCCCAGGATACCTCTCTCCAATAGCAAAGCCTGACCCCCTAAGTGATCTGCTATCCCAACACTTTTGCACTATGACTACCACTGAATAGACATGCAAAGCTCCCAACATTCCTGAGAATCTCTGTGAGTGTTCTGATCCACGGAAGCCTCCCCCCCCCCCTTTACACATAGTTCAGGCACTTCCTTGTTCTGTATTCAGTGTTTAGGTTAGAAGGAAAGGAAGGTGCCATTGACTACATCTCATTCCTAATACTCTGACCCTCACCCTTTGAAGACCATGATTAACACTCCATTTTCAATTATTAATCTTCACTGCAAGGTTAATTAATCTTTTGTATGGTAAATCTTGAAAGCATAAAACATCTTTAATGCCAAACACTTAAAGCAAATCAGAGGAAATTTAAACTCCAAAATTCTGACAGTCTCTGGTAAAGTAGGACCCCATCCAAAGTCTGGGCATTGCTAATGCTGTCTGCAGGAACTTGTTCTACTTCAAGTGCATTTAAAATGACAATTGCTTCACTGTGAGCAGCTGCTGTACACCTTTTGCACCACACGTTCAAATAATAAGAAAACCACTCACCTGTTTCTATCTATAAAGGCTGACTTGTCTGAACACTCTGGATAGCAGAAGCCTCAGGGATCCTGGAGAGACGCAGTTGTTTGCTGATTGGCATTTCATCTAAGTACTAAGGACATCCACTGAAGAAAAGATGCTAGATTTCACTTCAACTGGCATTTAAACAAAGATCTCTCAAGGTTGAAGCTTTTTCTATAGCTGTCCCCTATCCTCTTGCGTTTTGTCCATTAGCCTGTAACTCACCAAAGCTGGCCTCTGGGGAAAACAGGCCTAACCTTTCTGCCACAAAGAATAACTTCCTCCAGACACACCTCCTGTTTTCAGCTCAGAGAGAAGGAAGTTGTCTCCTGGAAGAGGTAGTTGTGAGAAGAAGCTCACTTCCTACAACAGCATCTCCATTCCACAGCCCCTCCCTACATCTGTAGCATCCCTTAACAGCAGGAAGAACTAAGATAAATTTGTTTCCTGCTCTTGTCAGCTCAGTCAGATCCTAACACAGGGCCCAATTTGTCCCTTCAGCAACACTCTCTTGATCAGCTGTGTTGTAAATTCTTCAAGCCTGGATTATCTTCCCTTACAACAGTTATCATCCCCACTACTCAATAGCCCACACCAACCTTTTATCAGACCTGTTATGTGATAAGAACAAATAAGACAGTATTAAAGGGATTAACCAAGAAAAATAAACTAATATACTTCACTAGAATATTACTGGTTATACCAGAAAGTTAATGGGGTCCCTCAATATCTTTAGGGACATAATTTAAAGCTTAATACATTTAGCATTAGGTCACACGCTATGGCAACTGCCCTAGAATCATTTCTGTTGCTGTGATAAAATACCCTGACAAAAGGCAACATAGGGGAGAAAGGGTTTATTTTGGTTCACAATTCCAGGTTGTTGTCCATCACTGTGTAGATGTCAAGACAGGAACTTGAAGCAGTTAATCACATCACAGTCAAGAGCAGAGAGAAATGAGTGTGTGCATGCTTAATACTCAACTATCTTTCTCTACTATTTTATAATTCAGAGCCCAAACACAAGGAAGGATGCAACCCACTTTCAGGCTGGGTATTCCCACATCAATTAAGGCAATCAAGCTAACCCCCCCCCTTAGACATGCCCACAGGCCAAACTAATCTGTACAATCTCTCACTGAAACCCTCTTACCGGGTGATTATTGGTTGTGTCTCATTGACAATTAAACCTAATCATCACAGGGGCCAATAAATACTCCTTATTTTAACTTAAATAAGTAAAAATCAATTTTTAGGTTTTCCTAGTGATAGACAGCCACATATACCTGCTGGCTAATGAACTGGAGAGTGAAGACTGGAAGGTTTTCATCACAAAAATACACAGTGAATGACATTGTACCAGGGCAGCGGTTCTCCACCTGTGGTTCATGGCCCCTTTGGTAGTTGAATAACCCTTTCTCAAGGGTTGCCTAAGATCATTGGAAAACACAGATATTTACGTTATGATTCATAACATCGCAAAATTAAAGTTATGAAGTAGCAACGAAAAATAATTTTGGTCACCACAGCATGATAAACTGTACTAAAGGGTCACAGCGTTAGGATGTCGAGAACCACTGCTCTAGAGGATGAGTTCAACATTGGCTTTTCAGGCCGTGTGATGGGGTAGTAAGAATAACCGGAGAGATGTGTAAACAGATCATTATGAATCTTTTTAGCAAGATCTTCTGCTTGTACAGAATTTTCTCTCTGTTCTTACTGCCCAAAGAGACTCAAGCTTTGCCCAAAAATATCATTTTATGACACCCTCTGACTCAGGTGATGCATAACATATAGAAGTAGTGGAAAGAGCCTTCCACTGAGTTCCTACTTTAATTATATGAACAATCATAAAGCCATTATGGTTCTACCTGTAGTTTACAAAAACTATGAAAAGTAGTCATTGGCAAAGCATAAGACTAGAAAGCTTGAGAACCGTGTTGACCTCAGGAGGCTACCACATCACTGCAGTCAGACTACCTAGCCTCAAACAGACAACGTCTGTCTTGAAGGTTCTTTGTCTCTAGGGAAAACTTGGGTGCAACCAGTAAATCTCATGTCCAAAGGAGTAAGGTGGCTATGGACATTTAAAACAGATTTCCATCCAGAAGGAATGAAATCATTAAGGTGTTCTAGTTAACCCTTGGCTGACAAACTAGACATTTAAGTTCAGTAAAATACCTCATATAGGACGATCAAGGATCAGAATGTCTCCAAATAGTTAACACCACCTCAAATTTCAACCATTGCCATAACTGGTTTCGCAACCTCTTACCAGTCTCTGCACTCACATTTTTCCCCATTATCTCTTATAAGAGAGCAAACCATACGAATCAAAACTGCAAAAATGTATGCTTACTATGTCACAAACGCTATTATTGGTATATAAAAATACATAGCAATATACAATATACCCTTAGCATATATAAATTAATAAGTTCACATTAGATGTTTGGTAGAACAATAACAGATAATTCTGCTAATTATATTTATCCCATCTAGCCCTCAAAGGAAAATTAGGGCTATTATTATAATGCTATAGCCATGCCCAGATTTTAAATCAGGGAAACTGAGACACAAAGATGCTAAGATACTTGAAGAGTATCACAGAGCTAGAGAGTGATATAAAAAGTATTTAAACCTATATTAATTTCCACCATTGAACGAATAAATGAGTGAATTATGGCAGATATAAACTCTGCCTGTCATATAGTCCCATTTGTTGTATCAAGTGTGAGCTATCACTGATTTCTCGTGAGTCTTATCTGAAGGTATCTGTGAGTTTCTGGAGACAAGATCCACACGTCACTTCTTTTTCTTCCCACAAGTTCATTTCCCATTGTTGAGCACAGACTTAGTATTCAGGAAGCATTCGTTAATTGATTCAGTGCCCGGTTGAGAAAAGGCTTTCCAGTATAAGCCTGCTGATTGGTTTTTGTCTTGACTTCTCACCTTATACAGCATCTCTTGTTCCATCTAAAGGTAGGGTAAGCAGAAGGCTAAGTAAATATTGACACTTCCAGGGAAAGAGTGGTAGCCACTTTTCACTCTCATGGGGAAAATTATTTTATTTCTATTGTTCAGAATTGCTAAGAAATCACCACAAAAAGGTGAAACACATTACAATCATCTGAGGAGCTCTAATAAAATATATCAATGAACAAATATGACCCAACAGTACCTGAGTCAAAACTGGGAAACACAGGAGCACTTGTGGGAGTCGGTTCTCCCATCCTACCATGTGTGTCCCAGAGATGGAATTTAAGTAAGTACTTTTCTCCACTGAGTCATCTCCTTACCCTTCCTCAGTACATAGTTAACCTAATAACAGCAACGGCAAGAAGTTCAAAGGCATAAAGAAGGATACAAGGGATAGTTTTCCTGAAGAGTCCTTGACAAGCACTTAGGACTGAGGCAAATGCTTCAGTTATCTTCCTGTACATCACAACTGACAGGGCTGCTCTGTTGAAATTAAGCCCAAAGGAGCTCAATGTACTGTCATATTAGAAAGCATTCCCAAGGCTCAACATCACTAACTAATGCAGAGATGCATCAAAAGGCCTTTGTTTAGTGGTTAATGTAGCGGTTACATTTCAATGAAAACTGACATCTCAAAATTTAATACTGTTCCACAAATGGGGGAGAGTTCATCACCGTGTTCTGTTTCTCCTTTACATTCCACAGATGATTGCCTCAGAAGAAGACTCCAGCAGAACACCATGTCTCTGCGAAAGAACTACTAACAATTAATAGAATATTGATGCCAAAGAACATCTTAATGCATAGAGTCCAAGCTTGTTAAATCATGGAAAAGAAAAAAAATGAGGCACATAGAAGTTAACTGAAAACTCCAAGTGAGTGATAGATAGGACTAAAACATAGGTCTTCTAATACACAGGCAAGTGTCCTTCTAGGACCATAACTTGATATAGATGGATAGATGATAGATGATAGATAGATAGATAGATAGATAGATAGATAGATAGATAGATAGATAAGATAGATTATTGATACATAGATACACACATACATACATAGACTGAGTTATATGAAAAATATTTTGATGTGATTTTTTTTGTTCACATGAACCCTGCTGTCCGCTGTTATTTCTTCTACAGAACACTGACAGATGACTCAGAGATGAATTTTGATTATCAGCTTTCTCCATGGAGTATGTTGAAACCTTTACAGAGCCATAATTCACAAAAGACTGTGGCTAAACCTAGAGCTAGAGATTTCTGTTCTTGCCCAGAGATTCCACTCAGCAATAGTAACACATTAAAATCATATGAGGAGCTCTGACAAAATATCAATGAATAAGCATGGCCCAAGATTGCCTGAGTCAAATGAGGCAATGGGTCCTATGGTCAGGATTTCTTGAGGGCTCGCACGGTGACCTGGATGTGAAACAATATACAAGAACTGCTGAAAAAACAAAAAAAACAAAAAACAAAAAACAAAAACAAAAAAAAAACAAGAACTGCTGGTCTACGGGTAAAGGCTGGCAGACTACAGCTCGTGGGTGAAATCCACCTTGGATTTGTTTTCAAACACCCCATCGTATAATAATGCTTTTAACACTTTGAAATGCTTGAAGAAAGACCAAAAGAAGAACAAATCATAACACATGAAAAATATAAAATATAGAAAATTCAAATCCACATGTCTGTAAATAAAGTTTATTGAAATATAGCCATGCATTTTCATTTACATATTGTCTCTGGCTGCATTCATACTATGATGACAGAGCTGAGTGATTGCAACATAGAACATATGGGATGCAAAGCCTAAAACACTCGCTAGATGATCCTTAACAGAAAAAATTACTAATCTGTGGTCTAAATTATCACTTTTCTAAGAGATCCATTTGCACAGTATCTTTACTCGTTTGTTTGTTATTTAGATTTCTTCTCATGTTAACAGTTTATGAGCTGGCTGATTTCATAGAACATGTGTGGAAGAAAAATTTTTGTGGGTGTCAATTCAAAGACTCAACCAAAATATAAATCCTATCCTCTTGGCTTATTATACCCCATCTTTTGGAACTGTGAACTCCCCAGAGATTCTAAGGGCAATAGCAAGCCTAGTTCAATGGAAGGAGCTTGTAAGCCAGCTTCCTGCACATATATATGACTATGAACTCCTTGCATTAATGTTTCAAGCTCCTTGACCTATATTGTGAGCCCTAGATGTAGTTTGAATTTTCCAAATTTTCCAATACTTAAACTATCTTACCCTAAAGTAGCTCATTCATGCTCATAAACAAAGTCCTAATGAAAATCTTCCACAAGTAACAATTTAGAGGCCCACTCGTTAAGTTCTTGGAAGATTTATGGTATGCATATGCTAAACTTTGTTGCTGCTGAACACTAGCAAAATCGGCACATGGCTCATTAAGAAAAACCAACTGCTATATATTGTTAGCATTTTTAATTGTGGGTGGGATTTCAGACTTCACACAATTGTCTGTGTACAGAAGTTGTACACAATACAAGGTGAATTGATGCAGAAGCCCTGTTAATTAATTCTCCTAGCTCTTGCTCCACACCTGGGGAGGAGAACAATTAAAAGTGGAAGGTATCATGCGCAGGCAGATTTGGAAGTTTAACTTATTGCTTCATACTCATAGCATACATATCCAGTCATTGAGGAGACATCTATAAGCTGGGAGGCCTTCTGAAGCCTGTATCATTTTCTATTCTGATAGACAGCAAATGCTCTTTCCCGAAGGCACAGGAAGGACACATGCAGTGCAACTTGGCTACAACATATGGTGCTGAAACAGCAAGCTGATAAGTCTTTAGCAGTACTTGACAGTGGTAAGAGATCAACTATTGTCACATCAATATTAAAAAGCTCCTCTAGTACGCTGCCGGAATGAGACTGTGTTTAACCATGTAAATACGTTCATGTTAAGAGCAACGAAATGTGCCTAATAACAATTTATTACTTACTCCATCAGGTCAGCTCCAATTAAATGCTCAGTTAATTCAGGGTTATACTGTTGCTGTTGTTGCTGCTTCCATTTAGTGAAAGCAGGGTATTTCCTTTTTTTTAAGATTTTTTTT
>NW_004949115.1:5521860-5540625 GCF_000317375.1 Microtus ochrogaster
AAAGCTTGGCTGGGTATAGTAGTCTGGGCTTGCATCCATGGTCTCTTAGTTTCTAAAGTACATCTATCCAGGACCTTCTGGATTTCATGGTTTCCATAGAGAAGTCAGGTGTAAGTCTGATAGGTTTAAAGCAGGGTATTTCTTATATCCCATGGGTACCACAATACATGCTGTAGATAACAGGATTTGCTAGAGATTACCAGTATGAGCTCTGCCTAGAAAACTGTAACCTGTGGAATTCCTATTTTTAAAAAAACCACTGGATCTGGCCCTAGATTTGTCATTTATTCTAAAAGTTCTTCGGTGGCATATTTTAGCAATTTATTCACCAGTAGCCATTGACTGAATGCCATCATGATAACTTATCTCTTCTCCCCAAGGCTTTTTATTCCATAGACAGGATCACCAGGAAATATTTAAAAAGCATTGATATCTAGGAGGTAAAAAATTCCAAGATCCCTATACTTTTGTAATATGTTCAGATTCTGTATATGGTCTGGAGAACGCGGGTGTGAAATTTATAGGTCAGATTATAGGTAACAGCTTGCTGTTTCTCTAAAGCTAGGATGGCAACATAGTCCCTGACATGAGTGTGTATCTCCTCTGTGTGTGTTGGATTTGTAACTCCCAAGTTCCCAGAATAACATCACTCACAGCTTAATAAATCAAGTAGAAACAATAATTTTTTAAGAGTATAACACTTGTCCAATGCTTAACCAGAGATTTTAGGACAAAAGCTTCTATAGCCCTGGCTGCTCTAACAGGATGAATTGGGCCAGTCTTCCTGATAAACATATCAGAGTGATGAGTGATGGGAAAAGAAGAGAGAAAAGATTTATTCAAAGTACTCACAAATCCGTACTGATAAAACATTTAGATGTAAATAGGGGAGTAATTGGGGCTAGGCACAAAAAGTATATATAAATGAGACAGACCTGGTCAAGATGCAGTGCAGACCATAACTGTCTCAATGCTGATTCCCCAAGGTGCTCTCAAAAAGTTTTACTTCAAGGACAATGTAGTTTACAAGATGCGATTGCTTCTGCACCAGGGTGGGCCTCACTCAGGTATAGTTGTCCTCATCAGGGAGGTGCTCAGTCCTTTGAAGTTTTGTTCTTCCTGGAATCCTTTAGGACAGGGATACCTCTGTGCCTTCACCCTTGAAGAGGAAAAGTTCTTAGAAAGATACCCTCTGGGTGATTACCGTACCAACCTGCACAGGTAAATAGGTGAACCGAAGTTTAGACACAAGATGAAGGTAAAATTCTAGGCTGTAACTGGAAGTTCTCTTTTGACTGCTGTTATTTAGCAAAATAAGCTTCATAATAGGACAGGCACCATATCTTAATGAAAAATAAATACAATTACCCACATGTGTAAGGAAGAGATTTGTATGCTACAATGACATTTGGATGCAATGTCAAGAGAGAAAAAAAAAACTTTGTCTATGAACCAAACCTGAATACCAAAGCAGTGTGTTATGTTATATGGTTATGAGGAAGTGCACTAGAGCCAGCGTGTCTGGGTTCAAATTCAGGATCTGTTACTTATTTTGAGCACATCACCTGGCCTTTTTATGCCTTTGTTTCTTCATACAAAACTCGGGATAATAATAGTACACATGAAGTCACTTCATAAAATTATTAGGAAAAGTAATTGAATTATTTTTAATTTTAGTTCAACTTTAATTTTTTCAACTCTAGAATCTGTACTTATTACAGTATTTTTCTTATCTGTAGAGAAGCTTTCACCACCCTGTAGTCTCTCTCTATCCTTTTTTTATTGTTCTAAACAGAAAAGTTCAAAGACTGATGAAGGAAGATTTAGTATTTGCCCAAGCACCCAGTACTTGGTGGAAGGCTGAATCTGGGTCTTTTGTACCGTTAACCTTCCTTCTCATATTCAAATGACCTAGAGAAGTGGCTACAAATGAGGAGCCAGTATTTTCAAAGGATTCGCCTATTATCTTGTTCTGGGAGTTTCACAGGGAGTTCTCCCCAAGAGCGGTTCCCCCTGGGCTGACATGATTAGGGAGAGACTGCTTCTGGTGTCTGCCCCTCCTCTGGGAAATAATTTACTGGCTAGGGCCTGTGATAAAATGGTTAGAAGTAATGTCTGGAGAAAATCACCCTTGCTACTTCTCAAGACAGCCCAAGGTGAAGTGAAAATGATTTTTTTTTCTCTCCCTATCCCCATTACCCCGCTCATTTTTGTGGTGGGAAAAAGGAAACATGTCTTTCTTCGAATTCTCATCCCAGATGGTGTTTATTTCTTCTCCCTTTTTCTACCCCCTCACCTCACTTAGGGAAAAATGGAACAAAAAAAAACCATGGTTTCCACACAGTTAAATAATGTTTAGCTCTGTGGTAAGGTCAAGAATTTGAGTAAGAGCAAGTAAAAGAGAAAAAGAATTCAGTGAGGCCACCAGAGCTGAGTAATGGCTGCTGGACTGAATGTAACCTCCCTGGCCTTTTCCACCCACATCTGGTCACTTGTTCTTCCATATTTTATTGTTTCTGAGCACAAGCTCTCAGAGGTCATGGCTGTGGTTTTCAGTATAACTAGCTCCTAGCATAATCATGACAGTAATAACTCCTGAGTTTTACTGAGTGTTCATAATAGGCCAGGTTTAAACCTGGTGCCTGCCTAACTTAACTCCTTCAACATTCCTATCGGCCCTGTAAGGCTCATCCCTGGACCCTGTTAGGAACCAGGGAACATGTTTTGACAGATGCATACACCGAATCTCAGGGGAGTGAAATGAACTGCATGCAACCGTGTAGTGAGTAGGCGGAGGTTCCAAAGCACACAGAGACAATAAAGTCTTAGACTTGCCTGTTCAGATGTCATCAGGTCACATTCGAGTTCAGTACAAGTGCAAGTCTTTAGAAGTCAGGACCAAACCCACACTTTCATTAACCACTAGTGTATTATAAGTATCAAACCAAATTCACAAAAACTACTTATCACAGCCATATAGAAGCCATGAAGCACACACAACTAGGTTACCTTTCAAATGTACAGAAAACAAAGTATCCAGAGCACCTGTTTACACGGGAGTCTCCAGGAATACCATTCACAAAGTCAGTACAACAGGAATAAACTCCAAGTTCTCTGTTCATTGTAGGGTCTAGTTTTCACCTCAGGGTGCAGTGTCTGACAGAAACATGGCAACCAAGGAAAGACAGAGAGAAACTAAGCCAATATTGGTACATTTTCAACTTCCCTAGTATTCTGATACTGTTAACACATTTGTCAGATCCTTACTTCTGAGAGCACAAGATCTCAGAATATATAGTGACAGCCATATGGAAAACACAAAAAAAAAAGTTCAAAGAAACAGGTAAAGTTAATTTTAATATTTTATTTAATACAAACTGTCCAAAACTCTGCATTTTTTAACTTGTAAACAACAAAAGTAAATTGCTCATTACAGTGGTATTTTAGTTGGTTTTTGAAATTTTGTGCATTATATAATGATGCAAGCATTATGAAAAATGTGTACAAATTTGAAATGTTATATCACAAAATAATTATGACACATGAATTACAACATATTTTAACATTCTTTTTCTTATTAATTTAGAAATGCAATGGTACCACCCAAAATAAAATTAATAAAAACAAATATTACCTGCCTTGCCATTTTCTTATTACATTTTGCTTGTAAAATATAATTTTTGTGCCTAGTCTTACTGTAACTTGTTATGCATGTTCAGTTGATATCCCTAGAAGGCTTTCCTCTTTTTTTAAAAAAAGAAAATGGAGAAGAAATTGATCTGAGCAAGAGGGAAGGGAGTAAGGACTAGAAAGAGTAGAGGTAGGGAAACTGCAGCTGGTATGTAATGTGTGGGAGAAGAATAAAAGAAAAAAAAGTGAGTCAATTCTGGCCATGCTATGCTCTTGCTGTGTACCTAAGAATGGAGAGATGAGCTATGAGTCCCATGGGACCATTCTGAGGAAAAGAACAGCCCTTCCATGAGACGATTCTTATCTTCTTTCCAACTAAAAGTAAAGAGAAACATAATAGAGAATTGCAAAGCTGTTTTTTTAATGGAGGGAATAAATTTAGTGCTCAGGAGAGTGAGGAGGAACTCAGCAGAAAGATCTGAAGCAGACCACTGAGTTTCACAACTCAGATTCTGCCAATCTCCTCTGTAAATATCCAGGCTATTCCAAGCCTGCTTCCTCTCTGGAGCAGATGCCACCAATCTCAGAACATCATGAGAGTAGACGTGTAATAGGCAAAAGAAGCAAGGGACCATGTGGTGACTCCATTGCACATTCAGCTCGCACTTTACGATGTGCAAAGCACCATCACCTACATGATCTCATTTGCCCTACTTAGCATTGAGAGTCGAATTAAGGCAGGAATGGTCATCAATAGTAACCTCATTTTCCAAATCAGGGTCTTGGGACTCCACAAAATGAATGGATATGACCCTCCTGGACCCACAGCTACTAAAGGATCGGGATTTGAAATAGGTCAGCTGACTGTAAATCACTGATCAATGGCAATGTTTAACAACAATGAATTCAAGTTTTATTTTTCTGCATACTAAAAGACATTTCATTTCCAATGAAGATATGAAGGACTTATGCCTTCTTCCAGAGAAGGCATATACTCTACTATGTATGATAAGCACATTTATGGGAGAGGGATTCTCCAGAAAAATGCCGTTTAATCTCGATCTCTGGTTCTTCTCCTTTTTCAAACTCTTATAACACGTAATTACAGAAGTTTCTCGGATGGTGTAGTTTTATAAATGTGCTGAATTTAACTTAATAGTCACACTGTGTCTTACCTGGTTTGATGTTGCTCCACATATGAGTACTATTTTGTCAAACAGATTAAATTTTTATGTATTTTGACACTGTACTCAGCACTCTGATAGCCATACCAATCGTTGATTTTCCTTGGTTGCCTTCTGTTGCTATGACAAAATACCAGCAAAACCAACTTGAGAAAGGAAAGGGTATATTTGGTCTATACAACTGAGCAGTAACTGAAGCAAAATCCACAGAGGAGTGCTGCTTACTGACTTGTTCTCAATGGCGTGCTCACCCTGCTTTCTTATACAACAAAGGACCACCTACCAAGTGGTGATACTGCCCACAATGGACTGGAACCTCCCACACAAATCATAAATCAAGAAAATGGTCCACAGACATGCCCTCGAGCCAATCTGATGAAGGCAATTCCTTAGACGAAGTTCACTCTTCGTCAAATGACTCTAGTTTGTGACAAATTGACAGAAATTAACTGATACTGTGTTTTCTGTAGTTGATATAAATACATGTTCCTACTCCACAATTAACAGGGAAATTAGCCATAGATCTTTAGGAAGAAATAGATTAATAAGGATCCTAGATTATTAATATTTACTGAGCATACTATATTCCTGATACTACGTGCACCATTTTGGTTAACCCTTATAATTTGATAAGATTGATACTGCTACTGTTCCTAAACAGAACAAAGCAAAACCTAAGCATTTCAATTCAAACTTCTAAGAAAATATCAAGACCATTTTATACTTATAAAATCATGAAGGTTCCTAAGCTTTTGTTTGGGTGCTACATGTGTGTCTCAATATTTAACATATTAAAATTTAAAACAAAACTTTTCAAACCTGAGAAGATATAAGCATATATTCTATTAGCCATTGAGTTGCTAACACTGTCACTCATCTTGGAGTCGGGGGAACACTTCCCAATACATTCATGAAAGAATGGAAGTGACACTGACAAACATCATTTTTATTCCTGTTATGAAAAAGTTATGTTCCTCATAGAATTCCTTGAGACCACAGACCACATGTGGCTCAAAAGCTTACTGGCCACAGCGAAGAAGACAGATCATATGCCTTGCAAGCAAGCATAAGGGCCTTAGTTAGATTCCCTGAGAACCCATGCTTAGAAGCGAGGCATTGTGGTGTATTCTTGTAATCCCAGAACTATGTAGGCAGAGGCAGGTGGATTGCTGAGGCTTGCCAGCCCATACAGCTGCTGTGTGAAAGACTTCCTGGGAAGACACAACACTAATGTCTACTCACCACAGAAACGAAGCCCACAGCAGACAAAAGTGTGAATATTATCACTGAAGTCCAACTAGATGAAACAATGAGGTTTATTGGAGTTACTTACAGAAGCAGAAACTAATCTAACAGTTCTTATCACCAAAGCCCTCCTCTAAGATGAGCGACAGCTCATAGAACATGGAAACACAGAGCACACTACACAGCCTCCAGACACTCAGCTGATTGGCTATGGTCCTTTCCAGGTGGCTGAGTTGGTCTAACATCTTCAAGTCAGCTCCACTTGTCTTTGCCTCTTCTAGGAAGTTTATCTGGTCTCTGGTACTTCTCAGATGCTTGGCTGCCCCCTACTTCCACAAGGCTGCTTGGCTAGTCTGAGGGGTCCTCTATACTCTTGAGGAGGGAGGGGCCTACTGAGTTTGTCAGTTTCAGAAAATCCTGGAAGTTGCTGAAACTGTTTTGAGTTGTTTACTTCCTGTTTTAACGGAGCCTCGCTGCAAGATGGAGTATTTAACCTCCTCCAAGAATATGCTGTGTTATCCTCAAAGATCCTGTTGTTTCTCTTTTCCTTTGATCCTTATGTCTTTAGATGTCTCCTCTAAGAGGGAAGGTTTGAAACTCAGAAGAAACTGTTCCACAGTATCGGCCTAGACTGGTTGGCTTGCTGATGGTCACCCAAAAGTTGTGATTTTCCTGAGACCTACTTGCTCAGCTCTATCCATTCTAGTGAACTGAAACTAAGGTATGGTCTCTGTCAGGCCTCTGTTCTGCCCCTGCCTTCCAGGCTTTTCAGTGCACATTCATATACACGCCCCTGCACAAACATGCACTCATATACACAAACACAGACTCACATATACACATGTATGGGAAAAAAAATATTTACCTAGAGATCTGAATGGATATTTAATGTCACCCAAATATGGTCATATTTGAACCAGAGATGTCTGAACCCAGAAGCCCCACTGTTTTAACCGATACATAAAAATATAACGGTTAAATATATTAAATTGGTACCTGTAGATTTCTCAACCCTCATCAGAGAACCATCTTTTGACAATAGATGGTGACCGACACAGAGACCTACAATTGGTCAAGATGCAGAAAATAAGAGGCTACAGAATTCTCAGACATGAATGGAATGACTATCATTACACCCCCTCCTCCCAAGGGTCATAAATAATCGTGGAGGAGGGGTGGAGAGATTTCAACAAACAGAGGTCATGCATGCATAAAGCAAAACTGTTTTCCAGACCCAGTGGGGCAGTTGCACACGTGAACTCACAGAGATTGTGACAGCATGTGCAAAACATGCACCAGCTCTAACCTAACGAATCCCAGCATGGGCATGCAGCAGGGAGTGGGTGCAAAGTTCCACCCCTAGGTGTGCTATTGATAATTGATAGCTGCTGGAGAGGGAAAGTCAGTTTTCTTTAAGGATGCGTTCCTTGGTAGTCAACCATGCTATACTTATGGCCACACTTTCAAGAATGTATTAGCAGAGATATTTGACCTCAATGTTTTGGGTCTTTTTTTAAGGTAAAAAGTTGGTGGGTAGTCATGGAAGGCCTGCCCCTTTCTGAACAGAAACAGGGGAGTGGATGGGGCGTTATATGAGGACAGGAGGGAGGGAAAACTGCAGTTGAGATGTAAAATAAATAAATTAATTGCATTTTTAAAAGTCGGTGGGTAGGGAAAGGTATGTATCTTAAAGGAGTTGGGGAAGGGTTAAATAGATCAAAATACATTTTATGAAAAATCTCAGTGAATTAATAAAATATTTTTTTTATTTTTAAAACACAGTATGCCAACGTTTTGCATGTAATGCTCCATTTTATCTTCACATCACCCTTTAAGGTTAGCATCATTTTTCCATCGACAAACCTGAAACACAGAGACTGAGTAGAATAGTAAAGATACCAGAGCTCATGAGTGATAGTACCAGAACTCAAACACAAACTGGGTCACTCCAGAAACAGAGCTTAGAACCCCAGAGCCCCTCCTCAAAAACATCAAAGATGCTTCATCCAGAGGATACAGAAAACCTGCCTTTCTTCAACTAGATAAAATGTGAACAAAAGATAGCCTTTTTCACCCACAGTGCACCAAGAGTCAAAAGGATAAGAATATTCAACATTCCTGGATAGGATAGCCACCACAGTTGTCAATAGGTGGCTAGATTAGAAGGCACAAAACCCTCCTAAGCATCACTTATTTATTTCAAAGCCTCATAACCTCACTTGCAGTCTCTGAACCAAATAAATGAGAATCCCTCACTTCATCCAGTTCTTCTTCATTAACTAATGTAATAGCCAATATACTGAACCTTGCCACCACCTCACTGCCTCTGAGGCAACCTTGCGCAACCCAGAGCCCCTTGTTGGTGATTTGCCGAGTAATTAGCGGCTGATGGGCCACTCATTTTCTTGTCACTTGGAAGCGAAATGCACAAGACACATCATTTTGCCACTTTGCTACCTAAGCAGGCTGGGTAGGGCGTCTGCTGGATTATTGCTTTGTGCCCGAGTTTATTCCTGCTCTAGAAACATTAGTGACATTTGGAAGGCAGGAACTGAGAAAACACAAAGGATTTCTTTATTGTTTGCCCCAGAGACATCAAATCGAGGAATAGAGTACAGTAGATAACATGGAAGGAAGGGAAGAAAAAGGAGTGGCCCCTTGGAGTATGAATCAAAACAGGGCTGTATGTCTGCCTTTGGTATCAGAAGGTATAATTATGTATAAAAAGTAAATGCATGCAATTGCTCAATCTGATATAAAACAAGGGAGTTAATAAAGCAATAGCTCACATAGATTGAATGTAATAGCCATGGCACGCATGGGCTTTACATGTATTGGCTGATTTAGCCCTCAAAACAGGATTCCCATTAAAAAAATACAATAATTTATTTTCTTTTTTTCATCTATAAGGAAACTGAGGCAGAGACCTTAAATGGTCTTATTAGGGTTAAATAGAAAGTAAATTGCAGAGGAGGGGTCTAGAATTAAGTATCAATCCTCTGCAGCAGTATTCAAGAGTCATATAGCCTTTCTCGGCAAAAGAAATGATACAAGGTATTTTGTCATATGCTGGATCTCATCTGATATACCATTTATTCAAGAAGTCATTATTGAGTACCTTACATGTGTCAGGAGTCATACTGACATGATGATTCTTACAGGTAAGGTAGAAAGCCCCTGCCCTTGTGAGACTTCCAGTCTAATGTGGGAGACAGACTTGAATCTAACAAAAGAAATGTCACCAGTAAAAATAAAATCACCACAGCGACAGGTAATGCTAAGGTCCTTGCTTCTCTGAAAACAGATAATAGAGGACTGTGACCTTGAAAGACTGGAGCAGATGTCTTTGAAGGTCTGTCAATTGAGTGGCAATCTCAAGAGGTAGGGAGTGGGGGAGAGCATTACAGACAGAAGGAAAGGCACATGAAAACGATTTCTTTCCTTTTGTTTTTTCCAAGCCTCTCTGACAGCTGCACTGGGCTTGTTCTCTAGCCTCGGTTTGAGTTAGATGGTTCACTTTATCATGGTGAGGCAAACATGACAAACCTAAAAATAATGGCTTCCTTTTTAAAAAAGCATACTGATTACATAAAAAGATTTAAAGCTCAGGGCTCACCATTTTATCTCTTATCCTCTTAATGCCCAAAGATGAGGCTGTTAACAGCGGAGGCTGTTAACAAAGACTAATTGTTCAAATTGCAATTTAATTTCTCCCCTCTCATGAATCGGTTCTGAAAGTTCTTCTTGACAAACGAAGAAGGGAAAGGCATAGTTTTGTGTAGGCAAGGTGCTGAGGGAAGGTGCAGAGCAAAGGAGGAAGCTCACGGAGGAGGTGCTTTCTGAGGGAAGCTCACGGAGGAGGTGCTTTCTGAGGGAAGCTCACGGAGGAGGTGCTTTCTGAGGGAAGGTGCAGAGCAAAGGAGGAAGCTCACGGAGGAGGTGCTTTCTGCTGGACTGCATCAAGTCCTGCACCCCACCCCCAAGCCTTGAACGACCCCCTGAAAGCACTGTTAGTTACTCAAAACCTTCTTACCGCTAACATATACCTGACCCATAAAGCCTGAGCAGTAAGCAGGGACATCTTGGGATTCATTCAGACTCAAAGCTTAGGCTTCTAGCTTCCTGAAGGCTTCAAATCAGACTGGCCTGCCAGCCAAGAGAGATTAACACAATAAAGTGACAGAAAGACATCCACAAAACAGTCTCCTGTCCAGATGTAAGGCCAAGCTGCTTCCATGTCTTTGTTACCTAACCAATGAGCCCCAGAAAGACGGAGCATATTGGTTCTTTCACTCCCAAGAAGTCATAAACTGGTTTAATCATTTATTTTAGCAACTGAGAAAGGATTCATTTTTACTATGTCTGTGTTGCAGTTTGAATGAAAATGGCCCCCATAGGCTCATAGGGAGTTAGCACTATTAATAGGTAAGGCCTTTAGATATAGTAGGGAGGGCCTTGGACCTTCCACAAGGCAATGTGCCCTAGTCTCTGAGGATTAGATGGGGGTGGGGTGGGAGGGTGTGTGGAGGAAATAGGAGGAGGGGAGGGAGTAGGAACTGGGATTGGTATTTTAAAAAAAAATCTAATAAATTAATAAGAGGTAAGGCCTTGCTGGAGTAGGGCTCTGGGGTTTCAGAGGCTCAGGTCAGGCCAGTGTTTCAATCACTTTTTGCTGCTTGTAGATGCAGTTGTAGAACTCTCAGATCCTCCTCCGGTAACATGTCTGCCTGTACACCACTATGCTTCCTACCATGACAACAATGAACTGAACCTCGGAAGCTGTAAGCCAACCCCAATAAAATGCTTTCGTTATTAATATTATCACGGTCATGGTGTCTCTTCATAGCAATAGAAACCCTAAATAAGGTGGTCTTCAATTCAGATATGACGGAATAAGATGGACTTGGGCTAAATTTCCTATAAAGATAAATTTCAGTAGAGTGTCAACCACAGCAGCCCTATTCCAAGGTGATAATTCTGAACACATATTCAGACCACTGCTGATGGTAATTATTTCAAACGTGGATAATTCTTCAAGAAAGTCCTTTGCAAAATACAGTCATCCATGTAAAATAGGGAATAGTACCCACTCAAAGTTGTTGTGGGGCTTCAATAATGAAATATATGTAAAAAAATTATCAAATGTTTATTAAGTCACAATACGTAACTATTATTTTATTATTATCTATAAGCACATGTTTGTTTTTTAAAATTATATTTGTAGTGCTTGGATTTGAACTCAGAGCCTTCTATACGATAGGTAATTACTATGTCTTCAGCAACCTATTCATTTTAATTAATTCAATGAAAACCATACTATCATACATCTATTATTACCTGTGAATCCCTTTATTTTTTACAGCTATGCACATCATGTAAAATAATAACTCCATAGCATTCAACAATTTTGACAATGTCTTCTATAAATAGTCTATTCCTGTATTGGTTTCATTTTTGAACTTGAGTTCCACAAAAGATTTTGTCCTTGCTTCATGGTGAGCATCTTAACCACATCTCAAACCACTTTGGTGTTTTGGGTTTTTTTTAGTTTGTTTGCTTTTTTGCAAATCAAGGTATACAATAGATTTCTAATAAACCCACATATGGGTTTGTAGTTAAAATATCCCAACTCTGAAGGGAGATTTATCCATCTTATAGAAATCATGTTATATGCATATATTCCAATTCAAAGGCTGCAGTTATTCTCATTTTCTCTGGATGCCAGGATATCTGTGAGAAAAATCTGTGATGGTTCATTGTTTCTCTTTTACCTCCTGAATCAACAGTGACACTGATTTATAAGTTAATAGCAATTTCCCAGAGAACTTAATAACATAGATTACACACTAGTAAATGTGTTTCCTGTACATTTTAAGTGACTACCATGCTGATCTTTTAGACTGGGATAATAACATAGGAACTTCCTTTTTGGTTACTGAGAAAATTTCCAAGGATTTAGTACTTTCTAATATGGAAGTATTAAATAAATGTTTTCTAGTAAATGATTCTATATATTAATTCTTACCTTAGCAATGCAGATTTATAACTTGATATTCTCAAGATAAGTTCACTGGTGTGGGAAGTCCTTCTATATATGTGCTCCTTTTATTGGTTAATGAATAAAGAAGATATTTCAGCCAGTGGCTTAATAGAGTAGAGCTAGGTGGGGAAAACTAAACTGAATGCTAGAAGAAAGAAGGCAGAGTCAGGAGAAGCCATGTAGCTGCCAGAGGGGAAAGACATGAGCTGCCAACTGGAACCTTGCCAGTAGGCCACAAGCCTCGTGGTAAAATATAAAATAATAGAAATGGGTTGATTTAATATGTAAGAGCTTTCTAGGAATAAGCTATAGTGATTGGCCAAGCAGTGATTTAATTAAGACAGTTTCTGTGTGGTTATTTTGGGGCTGAGCAGATAGGAAAAAACAAGCAGCCTCCTACAACAAATTGGCATGACAATGTGGTCAACTATATCCACATAAAACCTGAGAAAACTTAAAAGGGAATTCTAGAAACAAAAAGAACAGAGCTTAGCACAGTTTCTTAGTAGCCACATTTTTTTTTCTAGATGAGCTCACAGTGACCAGGGGTACCATGGCTGCTTTAATAGAAGTGCAGTAAAAACTATTGGTGGGATTACATCCTGGCATTGCCACTATGGAAATCAGTAGGACATATCCTCAAAACGCTAAAAATAAATCTAGCACATCACCAAGCTATGCCACTCCATGTCTTATACTCAAAGGATTCAACATCATATTCCACAGATACTTTCTCAGTCATGTTTATTGCAATTGTATTCAAAATTAGCTAGGAAATGGAAACAACCTAAATGCCTTTCAATCAATGAATGGGTAATGAAAATATGGCACATATGCACACAATGGAATACTATTCATATGTGAAGAGAAGTGAAATTATAAAATTTGCAGGTAAATGGATGAAAGTATAACATATTATGCTGGATTATTTAACCAACCCAGACCCAGAATGGCAAATGCTGCATGTTCTCTCTTATCTGTGGATTCTAGCTCTGACTCTTTAGATATGGTATACAACCTGGAATAAAAACAGAAACTAGGAAATTGAAAAGGGACAGTGAAGTGGGGAGAAGCTCTAGAGAAAGACACAGTAGGACACAGGCGCTATGAATGGCAATATTGGAAAAAATGGAAGAGAGAGTTTTACCTTAAGAGGGAGGGAGAGGGCAATATTTGGGGGAGAAGAATAAAATAATTGATAAGACCATGGGAAACATTTTATGTTTATTTACAATAAATATATGAGAATATAATATATTTATAATAATATAAGCATATGTATATATACATATAATTAATTTAAATGAAGTTATACCACTTGTGGTGATAATGCTTTTACCAAGAAACTATCAAAATCCCCAGTATCAAGCATGGGAAATGTCCCTGGAGTCATCGGTCAGACTCCCCCAACTAATATAGTCTATTTTTCTTGTTCTTGGGTGCCTCCTAGAACCTGAAGGTAAGATTCGATTGCTAAAGACTCCACAAGCATTAGTCATAGTACTTGGAGGAATCCAGAAGGAAGTCACTGAAAGCCTTCTCCCTGAGGACTAGCTTTTATAGCATCGAAAAGTGCTATACAAGCTACCAAATGAGAAAGCAATTAAAAGTTCTACCTAGCCATAAAGTCTACACACAATGATCAGAGTGGCAAGATACACCCAAGGCTGCAATAGTAGTGTTTATAATCTCAAGGGTAACCAAAAGTTCTCTAATTGTACTTAAGTATCACTCATTAGGAAAGAATTCATGGCTGGTATTATTAACCTAGACAACTACCTATAGCCAGTGAAGTCATGAACAAAAGAAGAGAATCTACTGTAGCCATGTTCCTAAAGCAATAGAATTTCCAAAACATATTCTCTCTCTCCCTCCTTCCCTTTCCCCCTCTCTCTGTCAGTCTCTGTCTCTTACACACACACACACACACACACACACACACACACACACACACACACGAAGAGATAAATAGATAGATAGACAGACACAGACAGGCAGGCAGACAATTACAGAAAAATCACAATTGGAAAAAATGCAAGGAAAAACTAAGCATGGTGTGCCCAGCACCAACTCTACAACATGATCCCTACACCTAAGGCTCAGGTAACATCATGGAAGAGGAATCAGAAAGATTCTAAGAGTCAGAGGACCAGGACATCTGCTACAAGACACTGTCTCCTATATATGGAGTTGCACCTATGAACTCTTAATAAGATTGCCTAAGCAAGACCTGCACAATAGCAACACAGGACAACATGTCAGTAAGGATGAAAGAAATATCACAAGATCCCAGCTATAGATAAACAACTACAAACAATTAATGGCTGCTGAGAGGTAAAAATCAGTCTTCTCTGATAGGTTTTTCAGTCCCAAGTGCTCAACCCTAAACACACACACACAAACAAACAAAAAACTAAATGGACTCAACAGATTATATTTATATATGTATATATTCATATGTATGTAAAATAAAAATTGAAGAAGAGACTATGAAATTAAGACAGACTTGGGAGGGGAGGGAACATGGGTAGAGCTAGCAGGGCAGAATGTGGGGTGGAAGTGTTGTAAAACAGTATTGATGTATGAAATTTCCAAAAAAAATAAAATAAATGTTTAAAAAAGATTCCCATTTTGCATTTTATTTTCTTGTTTTTGAACAAGAAAGATTTGGGTCAAATCTTTATGCATCTCACATCCCTAAATATGCTTTATCCCTTTTTAAAAACAAGCCTCGGGCCCTGTTGGGTGTTGAGAGGAAAAAGAAAAGTCTTAACATACAGATGCTTGTACTAAGCATCTGTCAGTTACGCCATGATTAATGACTCCGATGTTGCCTAGCAATGTCCAAACATCATACAGCTTGGCTAATGTTTTGATCAGACCTCAACAGCGTGTTTAAGAGACTCTCGTATGGACAGCTAGAGGGTAGGAAATAATCACATTGAATGAAGAGTCCAAGTTCTTGCAACTTGTAGTTTTAAAAAAAATCTTTCTGAATATTGATTCCCTTTGCTAATAAGCTCAGAAGTTCAAAGTAAGGACCGGAGGCCATGGCTCCCCCTTACCTCCTTCAGACAAACTGCACTCCTCCTCCTTCTAAATGGACAGGATTATGAAACAGAATTTTTTAAAGCTGTTACCCCTTGACCTCTTTTCAAGAAGCTCTATTCTTAACATTAACTTAAATTCCCTCTGCCAGAACCAAGTCTTCAGATAAATTAAACCCAGATCATCCTTACCACTTTAACCTAGCAGTATTTTTAAATGATACAATAAAGATACAATAAAGATAACGCTGTCTCTTAGGGTAAAGATTTTCCAATTTATACATTACTCCCAAAGAGTGGCAGACAACTGTAGAAATGGATTTCTGAACCTACAGAGGCTCTGGTGCTGATAAAAAATAACGAATTGAAGTGTTCGCCCATCTTCTGGACATTATAGGGAAAAAATTCATCAAATGCCAGGGAGTTGGAGGTTGCCACCTTGCCATATAGTGCATATACAAAAGCCTATGCCATATAACCAGTGAAAGAATGAATTCCTTCATAGAATTCATACAATGAATCTGTCACACAGAAACACAGCCTACATAGCCTCCTATCTTCACTACCCCAAATGCCCTGCAAGCTTCCTCTCATGATGGGTATTCTTCAGAAACAAGATTGTGCCCTTTGTATTTGGAATGAGAATGCCAATTTACCATAAAAATTTTTCTTGATTAATCTAAAGGTTTAAAAACATGCCCTAAGATTGAACATGAAGGAGGGAGGCCATTGGTGAGTTTTAAAAGAGACGTTCCAATGGAGTGGTGAAGGCAGAAGCAAGGCAACAGTGCCAGGAAAGGTAAGCTACTCTTTCAGTGAAGGAAAGTATGGAAAGAGAAGAGCAGGTTCAGGGCCGGAGGAGACCTCTTGTTTCTGTACCCTTCAACAACATAGAGATGCATTTTAGAGAAAGTATATACTTCATTTGTACTACTTTATTCTTGGGACTCCTTTAAAGCCAAGGGTGAAGAACTGGTGGAAGGAAAACAAAACAAGGAAGGAAGAAAAAGGAAAGCTGAAATCAAGAAAATGGCCCAAAGACTAATTGGAGTTTCTTCTTGTCTTGTCTACAAAGTTAAGAAGAAGGATTAACTTCTATTTGAAAGGATTCAGAGTGAGGGGAAAATATGTTCCAACACAAAAACATGCCCCAAGGGAAATAGATGTGAAATTTCACTGCTTTGTCAAAACATGTCTATCCTACCTGTGTCCTGCAGGCCGCATGCATGCTAGAATAGATATGACTACAGACTGAGACATTTGTAAACGACAGCATCATGCTGATTTGTCAAAATGTTGGCCACCACTGGTAGATGGTAATGCTGTTATTTGCACAGAACAATGTCCATGATTGATGTGCTCAAACTATCAACTATCAGAGTCACTCATATGAGTGAAGGCTGTGGACCTACATAGAAGGACCTACATAGAAATGACAGAAATCACCCAGCAATGCTAGGCTACAAGATAACATCCAGAAAACACTTGAAGCAATCTCTAAATCACATCATCTTTGTCACCACCTCCTGAGCATAGGATTTTGAGGAAATAAAACACATACTTGGGAGGCTGCAGGATACAGAGTACTGCCAAGACTTACTTAGTATTACAGCATAAGAAACCCAGGCCTCTGGTCTCTGTGAGCAGTCCATATTTGAAAGAAAGTTCTGAGAAAGGCCTAGAAGTTCTCCAGAATTCAGTCCAATCACCTTATTGGATTTTGTCATGATCCATTGTGAGGTTCTTAAGAACATTACTTTTATGACAGGACATGGAAAAGAATGCTTCTTCCTGCTGTCCCTAATATATTATTCCAGGTTACTGTGGTAACAGAATCAAAGCAGCATTGGTCATTCCCATAATGGGAAAACCATTGGTTCAAAATTCCTAATCCAAAAACTACTTCAATGTAAGTTGGTGCTCAAAGAGTTATAGAGGAGGCCAGATAAGGTCCCACTACTAATTTCCTCTCCCTAATTAAAGTCTTTCATGTCAATAAACGATGGATATGTGCTAGGGGACACAGATTCCTGGATGGACAATGACGGAGGACAGAGCCTACTATTATGGGAGCAAGATTGTCTTCCTACAAAATGGAAATATCTTTTGTAGTTGTATAAGTAGTACATATTCATTTGTGAACAAATGAAAAAAATGATAGAAAATAAATATTACAAATCTCTTATGGCAATGCTTTGTATAGATAAAATGCTGTGTGTATCATTTTGTATAATACTCTCGTGCACTATACTGCACTCTACTTCATTTTATTATACTCAGCTTACATCATCATTTCATTACACTAGTTTACACCTTTTTTCCACTCAGTGATATTCTCTGGCAACCAAGAGATACATTTCTAAATCAATAAGCACGTTAGTAGGTAATACCAAAATAACTTTTGACAACTATCTGAGGTTCCCGGACAGTGAACTAAAAAGCAATCCCCCTGAGAATTTGTAACCACAAACTGCCTCTACATGACTTTTCGAATCAGATTCGTGCATTTGTTCAACATATTTAAAGGACAATATGCAATGTAAAGTGGTCCAGATTGGTGGAATCACCCCAGAATACAGGCAAAAAGTTTTCCAGAATTCTAGCTAAACATGTGTGTGTGCGTATGTGTTGTGTGTGTGTGTGTGCGTGCATGCGTGTATGTGCGTGCTAACTGCATCAGTTACTTTTCTGTTGCTGTGATAAAACACCTTAACCAAGAAAATTTCTCAAAGAAAGATTTGATTTGGAGGGATAAAAGTCAGACATGACTGAGAAGTGGCAGGCACGGCACCTGAAGCGGCAAGCTAGGAGGACACATCTTGAATCACAGGCAGGAAGCAGAGAAAACACGCTGGAACTGGTAGGAGTCTTCAAACTCTTAAATCCAGCTCCCAGTGACATAATTCCTCCAACAAGGTTACACCTGCTAAACCTATTCAGACAGGCCCACCAACTGGGACCAAGTTTTCAAATGCTGGAGATTTGGGGGGCTGTTATCAACATACAAACCACCACAGAACCATGTTAGTAATTCCTCTCCTCGCTATATATCTAGACAAACTCTTCTATATGCAACAGGGAAAACGCATTAAAATGTCTATAGCAACAGCAATTATTCTTTGATCAAAACAAAACTGGGGCACCATTGAGGCAGTTAGATTGGTAAAGTCCAAGCACAAAAACCTGAGTTCAATCTCCAAAATCCATATAAAAAGTTTTAACTGGAGGGCAAAGGGGAGGGTGGTAGTTACTTTGTCTCCATAGCCTGCCTGCAGCAAGCAGGGTGGGCCCTTTGTTTGCGAGCTACCCAAGCAGCACCGAGTTTCAATCTGGGCACCCGGGAGAGACATCTTTGGGGGTGAATCAGTGTGGCTGCAGCGGGAACAGGGAACTCAGACGTTCCTCATCCCTCCTACACTTCCTGCTCATCCTGCAGGGGCTATACTGCCCTATACCTCCTCTCTCTTCCTATCCCATCCAGCTTACATCCAGAAACCCCCACCCCCTGTCTCTCTCCCTCCCCTCTTTGGCGGCATAGCACCTCCCAGCTCAGCCTGCTCGGGCGCTGGGACCGAACCCGAATCGGGAGGGCAAAGGTGGTAGTTCCTTTGTCTCCATA